>NC_058091.1:186601287-186904318 GCF_020171115.1 Neogale vison | reverse complement strand
TCATAAATCAAGGAAATATAAATTAAAGTCATAACGAGATATCATTTCACACCTATCAGTCTGGCAAACATTAAAAAATCTGGCAACACCAAGTGTTGGCAGGGATGCTGAGCAATGAGAAATCTTATACCTGATGCTTGGGAGTGTAAATTAACACAACTTTCAGAGCAAACTGGCACTATCTAATAAAGTTAAAGATGCACTCCTACTTTTATTATTAGACACAAAGATACACACACACACACACAGACAATATTCACTGCAGTACTGTTTGTAATAATAGAAAAGAGAAAAATCACCCAAACGTCCTTCAACTGGAGAATGGGAAATTAAGTTGGGATTTTTTTACAGAAATTGTTAAGAACAGAATCAAAAATGATTGAGTTTGGACACATAGACCAATGAGGATAATCTGAAAAGCATAATGCAGAATAGTAACCAAAAAAGTGAGAAGCATAAAATGTTTATAGTAAAATACCACTCATGTCAAAATTAAAAAACCTATAGAGGAATGATCAATTATAATGTTCAGGGATACATGCAAATGATGCAAAAGCACATAGATGTGTGTGAGAATGATAAATACCAAAATCAGGAGAGTAGTTACTTTTGAAGGGGAAAGGCAGGCCTGTAATTAGGGGCTTTAATGGTATCAGTAATCATTTGCTTCATTAAGCGAAGGTGTACTAATGGTTCTATACTATTCTCTGTGCTTTTCTGACTATCTGGAGTTTTCACAATTTAAAAAGTCAATCACTTTGAAGACCATTCCTTTTGAAGGAAGTTGCCGTATCATGTACCTCCACATCATGAATCTAACAGCCAGACATATTCCAGACCCTGACAACAAACTGGTAAGATTTTTAAACTACTTAAACAGTGTTTTTCAGTCCTTGAATTAGAATTTACCTTGAAGTTTGGCCAGTCTCACGCTTTCGAATTTACAAGGAAGGAAATGGCAGGAGTAACTCTGTATTGTCAGACTGGCCCGTGAAAGGGCTGGACAGCTGGGTCTGTACCCTCGCTGCAACAACCCGAGACATGGTATAGTTAAATAGGGGCATTCTCAAGCATTCCCAGTATTATTACTTTTGTCAATCTTACTTAAGCTTGAATCACAAACATGTATGTTGAAACTTTCATTAAGGGCAGAAGCCCCTAGATACATTCTGGGCTTGAGATGGCTGGGTACTGTGAGTCCTTATAATTATTTATCAAATGAAAATGGAAGGTGCACAACAGTGTGTATAATACAGAACCACTTTTTTTTTTTTTTAAATGAAGGGAAACAAGAATATTTTATTTGTTTGCTTGCGTATGTGGAAAAATACCCATAAAGGATAAATCACAACAGGGGTTAACTGTTAGGAGGAGTGGGTACAGGGCAGAGGTGACATGATTTGGAAGGTAACTTTTCACTATATACCTTTTTACAGCTCCTCTATTATGAAAGATACATTATTTTTCTCACCTTCTTCTCTCGGTAAACACTAGTTCCAGCTTCTTATCATGCGTACATGACTTTCTTTCATGGACTGATCAGAAAATGATGGCTGATGGTCAGGGCCTGATGGCCATGACTTAAGCATTGCTATGGGCCCCAATGTCAATGTTAAGTCATCTTCTTACGTACTAAGACTTTGGTTTTAGCTCCAGAGTTGAGATGCTTAATGCCTATTGCCTTTGGCCACTAAGGAAAGCTCTTCAAGCTTGCCTCAGCTGTGAGGTGCTCGGGTTTCTTTTGGTGTCTGGAATCTACTTGCCAGCCCCCCTGGTAAGGCTGTCACCCCTTAAGTCCTAGCTGCCGGTGCTTATTGGCCCTCATTATCCTGTCTCATCTGCCTGACCTTGACCCTGTGCTGCTGACTCTCACTAGGGTAACTGTGCTAAGCTCCTTTCCCTCTCTTCTCATCTGCCTCACTTACTGATCCCTAAAATGTGAAGTTCTTGCTGACATAATTTTCTGCTATGATTACTACCACCACTCAGGTGGAAGCTACTTCTTCCTTAACTCTGAATTTTTTTTTTTCTTCTATAGCTCCTTTCTAAAGAGCAGGGTTTTTGAAGAAGGTGTTAAGAAAAGTCATAGCCACTGAGAGATCCTAAGACTGAGGATCTAAGGCTCCCAGGCTGGACAGAAAGAACAACTTCTCTGGTCCTTACTTCTTCAACTTGAAAATGAGCAGTTTAGTAGACATTATCGGTAAGATTCCTTATAGAGCTGACATTCTATGACTCTCCGTTTCTAAAAAGAATTCTCTTCTACCTCCTACCCCTTCTGTTCCTTCTTCCACCTTAACATTTCCAACATGCTCTGAACAGAACAGATGTGTTTAGACACATGTACCCAGGATTTAATCTCATAGAAATCTATCAAAGAAGACTAAAAAGATTGGAAACATAAAGGCACAAGTGGGAATTGTTGCCTGCCAACTTTTCTCATGGGGAAAAGACATTCTCTCCTGGACAGTAAAGTCTCTTGAGGTACTATGGCTATAAAAAGGCCTCCGTTTTCTCGTAAGGACATTGTCTTATATAATTTCTCTAAGGATGAGGTAACAGAGAAGTAAACCTTTTGAAAGCAGTCTCTTGGTTTTAGCTCTAATGTATAGCATCCATGCATGTAGCACCAAGATAGTTTCTAAACACATAATCATCTAAGTAATAAGTTCTTAACCAATCTGTGTTTTTAATCACCACTGTCATCTTACGGCTGAAGCTAGAAATCTGCAAGTCACCTTGGAGTCCTCCTTTTCCTTGATCACGTGTCCAACTAACCACTACACCCTACTCAAACTCCAGAAGAGACTTTGAACTACCCACTTCTCTGCTGCTCTTCTGCCCATGCAGTCATGTCTTGTCTGAACTCTTCAAAAGCCTTGTGGTGGCTTCAGTGCCCTCTGGCCATCCTCTAATTTCCTCTCTGCAGAGGAGCCAGAGCCTCTTTTATTTATTTCTTATTTTTTAATTTTTTTAAAAAATTAACATATAATGTATTATTTGTTTCAGGGGCACAGGTCTGTGATTCCTCAGTCTTACACAACACACAGAGCTCACCACAACACACACCCTCCCTGAATCCATCACTCAGCCACCCCCTTCCTCTAACCCCTCCCCTTCAGCAATCCCAGAGCAATCTTTTAAACCACAGACCTGGCTGTGCCCCTCCCCAGGAATCACTCATCAGTGTCATACCAGTGGCTTTTAAAGCAAACCGATACTCTTTCCCTAGCCTATAAACATACAGGATTTGGTTCTTGTCTACCTCTCCATCACTAACTAGCTATGTGAGCTTGAGCAAGTTATGAAATCTCTCTTTACATTAGAAATCATATGCTATAAAATGCAGCTCAGGCATAGAACCTAACTGTAAAGTGCTCATATTTCCTGGTACACAACAAGCACCCAATGAGTGTTAACTACCTGAATATTTTATAGTTAACAGACACACAGGACATCTACTCTGTGTAGTACACCAAACTAGGCACTTCAAAAAACTAGTAAACCCTTTCTAATACCTCTCCCATCATATACCCTTTTCTCATTGCTGTGTCAACAAGGCGATTACTACATTTAACTTAACTATATAAAGACTTACGCTTGGGTTAAAGTATCAGTAGTACCAAAAATGCCTTGGAGTATTTCACAGCTAATGTAAAAAGACCTTGAGAATCTTAGGTTACTGCAAGCAGCTAAGAGAAAAGAGCATGGTGGTTTCCACACCATGCACACACAATGGACACACAAAAAATAATCTAAAGAAATTCTAGACCGTGATACTACTAAGAACTAAAGCAAGAGAAGTCACATGTTTCACTGGTCAGATAACATTTGGGTTTATTCTAGGCACTGCATTTTACTAGCGGGATTCACATGTGAATTAAGGATGAATTTGGGACAATTAGGAAGGGAAGGGGCCTGCAAACAATGTTACATATGAGATAGTCAAGAGAACTGAGGTAATTAGCCTTGGGAAGAAAAGACCCGAAAGAGAGGATGGACGAGATGTTTCAAATATTTGAAAAGTCTTTTTATAGAAAACACATTATATATATCTTAATGAGCAGAGCTAGACCCAAAGTATAGAAGTCACAAGGAAGAAGACTTCAATTCTCATCATTAGAACTACTCAGAAATAGGAGGAAATAGGAGAATAACAAATGGATCTTCACAGGGAAAGTTTTAAGTACAGGCTGAATGCTCATCTTCTAAAAACCATGTGGAAAGGATTTCCTTTTTGGATAAGAGCAGGGACTGGATAATAATAGCTAATATTTACTAAGCACTTAATGATGTGCTTAGAGCTTTAGAAAATTACTCATTTAATCCTCACAACAACTCTATGAGATAGATACTATCATTTTGCCGATGAGAAAATTGATATAGGTTAAGTGACGTGCCTACAGTCTAACAGGAAAATAGCTGAAACAGGAGTTGAATACAGGCTGTTTAACGCCAGAATTTGGACTCAGCCTCCTTGCTACAAAAGATGTACTAACCGATGTTCTCCACCTATAATTCCCATGTCTCCATCTCTCACAACTTTCTGCAGTTACTTGTTAACTGGCATCCCATATGCCTACAATTTCCTGTTACTAAGATTTGCTAGGAAAGGAAGGTTTTCTGGAATAGATGATGGTGTAGCGTTCTTGGAGATATACAGGAATTCATAGGTCAGAGAGATAGTTGCAGCAGAAGGGAAGCATTAATCTATATAAACCCTCCAAGGGAAAGAAGTCTCTGTAACCAAAAAGGACCCTGTAAGAGATCCCTGTGCTTGGTTAGAAAAAGAATTTCTGAGATGGTTTTAGATATGCAATCATTTAAAAGATACAATACTCAATACTTAACAAAGAGATCCTAGAGAAAAGTCAAAAGGTATTGCAACCTTTACAAATATCTCCTGCTTGATTAAAAAAATGATAATTGCAGATAGTTATTAAGACTGATAATGTTCTGAAAATAGAATCATAATACCATATTCCCCATAAGGAGAGAGTTTATAAAGTAAACTTATCTGGAGTATTTTTGAGATCCAGATAAAAACAGGGTGGATGTATAATGACAAAGAGCAAAACACCCCACACAACGCACAGATATTCTGCTCTGATAAAAACTTCTGGGTGTATTACTATGCTCAAATGTTTCAGATGGTCTCATCTGGCACAATTTTGCAGTGATAGTAAAAAATACAATTTGCTCATTTAGAACATGTTTTAGAGCTGGGTGAGAAATAATTTCCCTAAATTGAATATTTGGGAACCAATTACAACCCCAAATCTGCTATTAACCTCAGAATAGGTAATTGCAAGTTTGTGTCTAAATCCATTTGTCATAATAGAGCAAATTAAGAATCACGTGATGGACGTGATTAATGTGTGACAGTTATCGTGAGCACCATGAGCCAAACTAATAACAACATCAAAGAGAGATTCCAAATGTGATGCAGCCATGAAGGCAAAACTAATTTTCAAATTATAATAGCAACATCCAAGAAAGCTAATGTTTTCTTTGTGTGATAGTCACGGCTGGGCATCTGGAGATGGCTGTCCACTAATGTCCTAATAAATGGTAGGCACACACTGGAAAGGTTGTCATTGTGGGGCGAGCTGAGCACAGTTGTTGCTGCTCTTGTCATAATGGACCAGTCAGGCAGCAGGTCACAGGGTGCTGGAAAAAAGGAAGTCTCATTACAGGCTCAGCTCAGGGCTCTATGTGCCTGTCAGTTCTGACGCACACCACAGAAACTTTCAGTGCATATAAGTAATATTCCTGCTTTATTCTCATGCAACATTTCTTCCCTATTTTCTCTCAACAGAGAATACCAGAAAACTCAGTAATGTTACAGCAAGAGTTGCATGAGGCAATAGTCACCTTGGAGTTAAGATAGGAAACTTTGTGCAGATTCTGTGAGAACAGGGGCTTGAAGCTGATGTCACCTGATACCTGGGGGTGGGGGCCAGGGGAGACACTCAAAACTAGCACGTGCTGGCAGGCCTGGTACTGCCAGGTGAACCATGCAAGGGGAGGCATTGACCCTCTTCTACCAGCCTGAGTGCCATGATATCAGAAAGAAAGTCTTTTTCATCTCCACATCCCTGGCACCAAGCATGGGGCCCAGACTAGAGAGCCAAGAATTGAAGGATATATTAAATAAGAGAGTAATAAGCAAATAGCTTTGGAATCCCGGCTCTGCCACTGCCTAACCTCTGTGACCCTGGGCAACTTATTTCAGCTAAGTCTCAATTTTTCTCTGCAAAAATGAAAAACAATTGTGAGGATTAAATTGAATAATGAATAAAGCATTTTGTACACAGTTGCGCTAAAAATTGCATCAAATACATTCTAATGATGAGAGCTGCCTAGGAAGTATAAGGTAAGGGAAGACACAGAAAAAGCCAAGATAGTCATTTTTCACAGATCAAAGGTGGCAAAAAAGTTTCCCACATAGTGCTTCATGAGGTGAATACAAATAACCTATACTTGTCCCAAGTACTTAGAAAAAAATCTAATTGACATTTTAGCATTTTTCTTGCAATGGTTAAAAAATTTTTCCCCCAAACAGTAAATCTCGCGAGAATAAATACTGATTAGAATTAATATGTCTTGCCTGATTTTAGCTCAACAAACTTCTTAAAATCTTGACTACTTTAACATCTGTAAAACCTCAAGGATAGGAATACACATATATTTAAACAAAACAAAATCTCCTTTTTTACTTTTAGTCATTGGTGTATGTAACAGTGTATCTGCCAATTTAAGTGTTGAAACCTAAAATAACTAATGGCTTCTCTGTCTCAAACATTTTTCACATTTAGTCTTTGCATTCTTCTGTAATGACATTTGTGTGGTTTTATCTCTTTTGAAAGGATAAAAATTGGATTTTATTTTATTTTTTTGCATTGCTAATAGTCTTAAAACTAAGGTGTATATTTTAGGTGTTGGCAATTTTCCCCTATCTGCGTCCAATATTACTGAAGCTATCTTAGTATCATGTCTGAGGATAAATAGTATTATTAGTTATTTGTAGACTCTAGTCACAGAGTTCATTAAAAATGGCGAGTATGTTAACATAGTTCTTTTTCACTGAAAAGTTAAATTTGAAGAAAGGTCTGTTAGGCCTTTGAGGACCTCTACCCATTACAATTTTCTGATGTGTATCAAATTTTGGGTTCAAAATGTATTTGTATTATCTACTATATCACCAAATAGCTTAGATAATCAAATGATGTTTTCAGTAGTTCTGTTTAAAATATTGGCACGTTTCCAAAATATGGACCTAGAATAAGTCATCAGAGATCAAACTGAGGTTATTTGAACTATTTAAATGGCATAAATGGGACATTAAAACATCCACATGTTCTGACTAAACTACATTGGGTATGTGAATATGATTTCTCCTCAAGAAGTCCAGCTTTTCTTAGAACAGGCAACATGTTAATTTGACTTTCCTGATGCATTAGATATAAATATTCAATTTGTATAACAAGATGAAATCCGTATATATGTCTTGTGACTTGTGATTATTACCTTCTAAGAAACACTTCTCTGGTGCTACAGCATGATGTCCATCTCCTCAGACACAAAGACTGGACAGACAGTCGGGAGCCAGGCACTGTGACTCCTTCAGTGATTCCCCTTACTCTGCTTAAGCTGTCATCTCACATGCGGGTTATCACTTCTCCTTAACACTATCATCTGACCCTTGACAACACATTCCCTTCTGCTTTGTTTTCCAATTCAAAAACCACGGTGTTCCTCTAGGCTCAGCCCTCCTCCTTCACTCTCAGTAAGTATCCTCTATTCTCAAAGGTCAATGTCCTTTTATGCATTCAACTACGACTTATCTGTGGGCAAGTCTGATATGTTTCTTTGTGAAATGTTAAAATGCAAGGCATCTCAGGACTCTCTTATTTACATGTTAGAAATGGAAGCCGGAAGCCATGAAGTCACTTGACTAAACCTACCCACCTGGTTGGCTGGCATCTGGGAGAATAGAGCACAGGTGTCCACAGATTCCAGCTGTCTGCTCTCTATCATGCAATACTGCAACCATTTCTAGCCTTGGTGTCTCATTTTATCTTCTGTACTTCTACCTTCTTACTGGATATCACACTTGAATTGTCCAAAACCAGATTTTTGACCTCCTGTCTCAAGCCAGCTCTCAAGACATCTTTTTCACTAATGGTATCTCATTCTCCAAGTTATCCTAGCATGAAATTTTAAGATCACCATTGACTCCTTCCTTTTATCTTCTAAATATAATTAATAGGAGGTCTTTGATATAGAGATGACATAGATGTATACCCATCTTTCAAGGACAAGTGTGACTACCAGCTCATCAACCAAGGTTTCCAAGGTCATCAATTTATACTGATTTCTCTTTTTTTAAGATTTTATTTATTTGTCAGAGAGAGACAGCACACAAGGCAGGGGGAGTGGCAGGCAGAGGGAGAAACAGGCTCCTCGCTGAGCAGGAAGCCCAATGTGGGACGTGATCCCAACACCCTGCGATCAGGGCCTGAGCCGAAGGCAGCTGTTCAACTGAATGAGCCACCCAGACATCCCTTGATTTCTCTTTCCTCTGAAATCATAGAGCACTGCTTGAGTCTACCCATTATTTTGATACTTAATCATTTACTTTATTGTGTCACTAATTACCAAACTTTATTATTTTTTTTAAAGATTTATTTATTTCTTTGACAGACAGAGATCACAATGAGGCAGAAAGGCAGGCAGAGAGAGAGAGAGAGAAGGAAGCAGGTTCCGTGCTGAGCAGAGAGCCAGATGCGGGGCTCGATCCCAGGACCCTGAGATCATGACCTGAGCTGAAGGCAGAGGCTTTAACCCACTGAGCCACCTGGGCACCCCTACTAATTACCAAACTTTAATAAACTTTTTTTTTTTTTAATTTCTCGTAAGACCTAGAAAAGTTTATGCACATAACAGGTCCTTGGTAAGTTTTCATTGCTGAATATTTCTTTGTAAATGTTACTGGCTGATATATCTCTAAAATAAGAATAAGTGGCTTAAAAATATTTTCTGAGAGTTTTGAATATTAAAACAAAAAAACTGAGTTCTAAATAAATATTTCTTTAGGAAAGCATCTTATTTAATATAATATTTTCCAGTGAAGAGAAAGGTAAATAGCAGCTATGCACAAGATAAAATGGATATAAAATAACTCTATTTAGTATTACCAAAATGTTTTTCCTGACACATCTTTGAAACACACAAAAATAATTTAAAATAGCAACAGCTTTAAGAGGTCAGTGCTGTCTTATTAGGAAAGATCAGTTCAGAAAGTAGGCTGAGTCATGCACTGAATGGCAGTCACTGGGCCTGCAGGGCAATGGGGGGTGCACTGTTAGAGCGTGCAGGGGTCCTCCAAAGGAAAACATTCCATTTCAATTTCCCACCTCTAACTTGGGGAATCATTAGCAGGCAAAGACAGCTGATTTTAATTGTTCACACTGGTACACAGGGAGAATGACAATCTCAAAAGTAAAGAATTCTTTTCCCCCTCCTAATTAGTCAAAGAAAGTTGACATACCATGGCATATTCATGAGTCTACAGGAGAGGAAACAGATTTTAAAAGGAGAGATGAATGAAAAGATAGCAGATGGAGAGAAAATGGTTTTGATCACAGATGACTAGAAATGAAGGAAAACTAGGATAAACTAGTATTAGAAAGCTGAAATGGTTAGCACAAAATTAATAAATGTAAACTCCAAAAAAGAAATGAAAAAAAGGTTAATTATAAGAAAACTTTCTCATTTTTATTGTTATCTATAGAATTAGGCTCAAGGAACTAACTATAGATTGTATAATTACTGCTCTGATACAAAATGTGACTTTAAAGCCAGAGACTTACTCCAAAAGTCACCCGGGAAATTTACTCTCATTAATTTACTGACAGACCTTAGATATATTAAGTATGGAACGTGTAATGCATTTTGAAAACTGACTCTAAATTTTATTCAACTTCAAAGAAATAATTTTTTTAAACTACAAAACAAACTCTCACAAGAAGTAAATCCTGACAACCAGTAAACTATAAGGAATTCTATTTTTTATTATATCTGCTGATATTTGAAAATTATTTCTAATAAATAATACAGTTCTATAAACAAAATAAATGCATTAAGGAGAAGGAAGTAAGGTCCAAAAGAACCACACATTCCATGCATTTCACAAAATCATTCTCCCTTGCACCTGAACAGCATAAGAGAAAAAAAAAAATAGAATGAATAATATCAGTAGCATGAGTTTGTGATTTTTTAAAAACAAATAACTTAGAAAGATTACAAAGATGTTTCACTTTTTAAAAACTAATGACTAAGAAAGATCACAGAGATGCTTCACTTTACCACAAACTGATTCTGAAACCGTCTTTAGTGTTGATTTTGCAATCAGGGTAGAGGAGCTCAGAGCTATCGCAGCTCCCTGTGACAGGAGTCTCCAGAGGAGATGAATGAGATCATCCTATTGATAAGGTCGCAATCGATCTGAAGCAGACCTTTTTTAAATTAGCAAAATGTTGCAGCACTTTAGGAAGTGTCACCAACCGCCTTTCTCCATGAAAAATGTACTGGCTTATGGAAAACTAATTTTTTAAATTAAAAATTTGTCTTATAACAACAACCAAAAAAAGTGTTGCTACACTTATTTTTCCCCAATTCATTATTATTTCAGAGATGCAGGTTCTCAAAATCGCTCACTCTCATATCTGGTTTCAGAAGAGCTCACCTCCCCAAACTCTTTTAAAAATAAGTTGTGCCCACTAATTAAAATCAATGTTTGTGGCTAAACATGTCAAAAGAAAGATTCCCCCAAATACTAAGATATCAATCTTAAGTAATTCTGATCCCATCAAAATGAAAACATCTTTAGCATTACTTAAAAAGACTTAACTCAAAATCAATGACTCTTGAATTAATCTAGAAAGCAAACCAACAGCTTCGGCTTTCTTGGGAAGAAGAAAGGGGGCAGATAAGGAATACTTAGATTGTGAAGGGGCTGACATTAAAGCCACCAAAATCTTAACCATCGTTTGGCAAGGGAAGTAAAGATACAGATATACACAGGATGGATAGATGATTAGATAGACAGACACAGATGATTTTATTAATGCCTTTAGAAAAGTGATTCACAATGTGAAAATCTGTTTCAGAATTACCCGAGGTACTTGTTAAAAATTCAAATTCCTGGGGCGCCTGGGTGGCTCAGTGGGTTAAAGCCTCTGCCTTCGGCTCAGGTCATGATCCCGGGGTCCTGGGATCGAGCCCCACATCGGGCTCTCTGCTCGGCGGAGAGCCTGCTTCCTCCTCTCTCTCTGTCTGCCTCTCTGCCTACTTGTGATCTCTGTCAACTAAATAAATAAAATATTTAAAAAAAAAAAATTCAAATTCCTAAGGACACCTGGGTGGCTCAGTTGGTTAAGCATCTGACTCTTGATTTTGGCTCAGGTCATGATCTCACAGTTGTGAGAGTCAGCCCTGTGTTGGGCTCTGTGCTCAGTGTGGAATCTGCTTAAGATTCTCTCTCTGCCTCTGCCCCTCACCACCATGCCCCCTTTCTCAAATAAATAAATAAAATCCCAGAAAACATTTAGATCCCTAGAATCTGCAAGTAAGGCAAAGGATCTGCAATATTACAGTGTTCCCCATGTGATTATTTTGCACAGTAAAGTCTTGGAACTACTGCCATAGAAGGACTTGGTTAGCCACTTAACTTGGGTACAGCATGGTACTGGTAATCTCTGGCTTTCTTTCTTTCTTTTTTTTTTTTTTTTAAAGGTTTTATTTATTTATTTGACAGAGATCACAAGTAGGCAGAGAGGCAGGCAGCAAGAGAGGAAGGGAACCAGGCTCCCTGCTGAGCCTGCTGAGCAGAGACACCCCCCCCCCCCCCCCCCCCCGCTGGCTGCGGGGCTCCATCCCAGGATCCTGGGATCACGACCTGAGCTGAAGGCAGAGGCCTTAACCCACTGAGCCACCCAGTCGCCCCTGCGGCTTTCTTTCCGAAGGAATAAGGTGTAGTGATCAGAGGTCACATAGACTGAAGGCTCCAACTCTCGTTCTTCCCTCCACAATCTAACTTTGGGCAAGTTATTCTGACTCTCTGAAATCTGGGTTCCTCGTTTTGAAAATAAAGCTTTTAATACATCATCGAGGTGCTATGGGGATTAAAGAAAATTTATGTTAGGAGTCTGGCACACAGGAGGCTCTCAAAGATAGAATTATTCGTTCAATCCCCACAGTGACAATTAACTTGTTGTGCAGCTGGTCCACAGAATGTACCTCGAAACAGCAGCCAAGAAAAGAAATGGGCTATTTTGGGGTTGTGTGTTCCTATTCCCCATGACATGGTGATTTGATGAAGCCCTGAGAAGTTTTACTAATACTCCACAAAGTTAATTTTGTGGGGGTGGGAAGAAGAGACACTGTTTCTTGGACAGTTTAGGGGAAAGTCAAGAAAAGCACTGAAAAGAAATGATTCTAAAACAAAGGTAAATTTTTGCATTTGCTCTGTGCCCAAATCTAAGAATGTATAATGTTGGGAAGGTAGCAAGTGAATATGCATAGATTTCACATTTAAAATTAGGACATAATTTGTCACCTTCAGGACTGTGAGATTGATTTAATTTTAAAATTTACATGGTTTCACTACTTGGCTTAATATAGTCACTTCTTGATTATTCCTTTCTTTGCTCTGTGCTTTCTCAACCTCCTAGTGTCACTGATTAGGAGTCCTTACACCACACATACACAGCCAAGAGGACAAAGGGCATTGGCTTTATAAGTAATCCAGGTGAGGATAATGGAGACAGAGACCCAGGAAGAGCGGGGATAAACAGCATCTGGCTCCACCAACTGTTCCACTACACTCAGCCAATTAGTGTGATCAGGAAGTAACAGGCTAATAGACAGTTCTAACACTGGAAAGGAGAGAAAGGAAACAAGGTATTTTCATTGGTTAGGAAAAAAAAATGGCTTCAGGCCAAACTATTTTTAAAAAATCACTTAGGAAGAAGAGATTCTTTAATTCCTATTTAGAATATACATGTAGAAACACTTTACTTGAAAAGGACTGTCCTTAAAACTGTTATTTTGGTGAAGACAATGTTAAATGTCCTCTGCTGGAGCTTCATAAAGACTTTAATGCATTCATGATATTTGATTCCTCAAACTGGGGTACGGTCTTTCTCTCCATCTCTCCATCTAACATAGCCATGGAGCTCTCTGCCCCCCTCGACCCAGGTACAACCTAAGCGGCTCTGTGTGTCCAAACACGGCACAAAGCACACACTTACATACACATGTAACAAAAGGAAAGAGTTTTGGTCATATTTTGACTATAGAGCATATAGTCGGTGAATATTTAAAACACAATTGTGGTAGAAACTTCCTAGTGATTCAAGTGGATTGAGAAAAAAACAAAAGGTGTTTAAAAATGAACCTCCAGGGCACCTGGGTGGCTCACGACTGCCTTCGGCTCAGGTCGTGATCCCAGAGTCCTGGGATCGAGTCCCACATCAGGCTTCCAGCTCCATGGGGAGTCTGCTTCTCCCTCTGACCTCCCCTCTCATGCTCTCTCACTCTGTCTCTCTTTCTCTCAAATAAATAAATAAATAATCTTAAAAAAAAAATGAACCTCCATTTCCCTTTTTCAAGGAGCAGGTTGAAGATGATCTACTTGATTCTTTGGGGTGATGTACGTCGACATGTAGAACAGGTCCTGAAACAGCAGTTTCTGGACCAGGCATCCTGCGCAACGTGTGAGGCCCTGTGCCCACGTAATGAATTCTTAACTGCCGATGTGGTGGAGGAAAGATCTAAGGTACAACGGCCATGTAGTACAGGTAGAAAACATAATTATCTCCCTTATGATTGAGTCAACTATGGTACACAGAGATGGAGTGGTTTGAAAAAAAAAGTGAGTCATGAGTAAAAATAGAAGGAGAGAAGATAGCCCAGATTCTTTTTTTTTTTTTTATCAGTTGCTCTCAGCACAGAGATACAGAACTGTTCCTTTATGTCTGTAAGTTTAAATATCTCCTTTTCTCTCATTAGCCATCAATGTTTCCCCTTATTTGGCTTTAAGACTCCGATTGACTAATATAAAATCTTTACTCTGAGAAGAAAAGATATACTGTACTGATCTCAGAATGATATGCACTTGCACCAGGCAGCTCAAAATTCGAGAATCTATATCTCACATAGCTTTTCCTACCTCCACTTGCGAAGAAAGAAAAACTTTAATTATTTATTCCTCTGTAGTAATTCCAGCCAAAATTAACTTGTCCTTAAAAAGCACGGAAACACAAATAACTTAGCTGTTTAATGTGGAGATACCTGTTCCATGCTCCTCTGTCCTACGGCCTCACTTTTTTTTTTTTTTAAATTCTCCATTTCCTCTCTAATTTTATTTCAAATTGATGTTACATAACTAGAGTTCAGTAAAAACATGACAAATTAGAATTTACAAGAAGCCACATGTTCTTTATTTTATTTAAAGGTGTGACCTACAGCATGCTCGTGGTTTGTACACTTCAAGAAATACCTTATGAAGATCTCCTTCCTCATCCCACATGGAGAGTTACTGGAGCCCTCCCCCACACCACATCCTTCAATAGCTGCTCTTTCAAAGACCTCTGCTCATGCCCAAACAGTCTACGTGTGACACAAACGTGATGGGGGTCTGGAGATTATGCAAGCTCTGGCCTAACTTCTCTGAGGAATGGTGCAAGGGCTCCCAGCGCACCCCTAAACAACCGGCTCTTCCTCTCGTCCTTGTCTCTTCCCACTTAATGGGGCTGCCAACTAACACCCTGTGAAGTGCTTTCCTTCCATTAGACAGCCCTCTGCTTTCTCAGAGGTATCTAAATTAAAAGGATAACTTTCAAAATTACACACAAAATGATCCTGTCATAAAGCTAAGACATAAGAAAATGAAGGAAAAATTGCATCACGTTTTAAATTTTATAGGTTATTGCTCATCTTTCAAAATTTTGCATCTTCAGTTTTATGAATGATGGGCAATCACACATTTTCTTAAAATAAATTCTGTCACATTGTAGTTTAAAATGTCAAGTGTGGTCAAGGTTCTGTGAAAATTAGTGGAGACGTGAAGATCAGGTGCTTTAGCATCAGGAAGTGACTTGAATCATGTGGTCTCCATGGTAACAGCCTTGGTGCTTACATCAAAGGGCCTTCTCTTACATGCACAATACCCCATGATATTTCTGATGAGAGCTTGGGCCACAGGATTGTTCTCCTCATAGGTAGGGGCCCTCTGAATTCAGGGCTGCTCATTAACCTAAGTCTGGGATACTGATGGGTGAAATTATCAATCACAAGAACCCTGGCTCTAGCAAGAGTACAAAACCCACTTTGTGCACAGAGGAATATTCAGGAAACATTTAGAAGAACCTCATGTATTTTCAACTTACTTTTATCCAGGTACACAAAAAATTAAAGTGTTTTGAGCTGTGATCACTATTTAATATGCAGGGCTGTTATATAATTATCACACACACACACACATACACACACCCACAAGCAACTTTCATTATTGAGAAAGGTTTAATTTCCATATACATTTTGTATTGTGCCTCACCTGCCTTTCACCTGGTTCCAATCATACACCTTACACCTCCTTTCATTAGCTCATCAAATTCACTAGCTTGGGGCGCCTGGGTTACTCAGTAGGTTAAGCCTCTGCCTTCAGCTCAGGTCATGATCTCAGGGTCCTGGGATCGAGCCCCACATCGGGCTCTCTGCTCAGCAGGGAGCCTGCTTCCCCCTTTCTCTCTGCCTGCCTCTCTGCCTACTTGTGATCTCTCTGTCAAATAAATAAATAAAATCTTAAAAAAAAAATTCACTAGCTTATTTGCTTGGTCAGACTTCAAAGCTAATCACTCCTCTTCATGTTATATTTTAATAGCAGTAGCTTTTATTATGCAAAAATGTTTACATCCCCAATGTACAAAGTATCAGTTCTTACAACATGGGGACTATGCTGTGTTTTTGTTTTTGTTGTGTTTTTGTTTGTTTGTTTGTTTGTTTGTTTTAAACTAAAAACAGTTTCACATCCCTTCCCATGTGGTCCTGATTGAAGCAGAATAGAGCTTAAAGTGGCTGGCTAAATTTGTGGCTAGAAATGGCCTCTGAGTTCCCTGCTTTTTTGTTTGTTTGTTTGTTTGTTTTTTAATACTTTGTCTTTTTGTCTTTGGAACTAACTTGGTCTCATAAAGGCAAGAGAAGCTCTGGGAGGTTTATTCAGCACTTTGTAACAAAATCTATACTTACTGCAGGGAATGTTTCAGTAGATCTGTTCTCAATGACTAAAATTAATCTGTGCACCTTCCTTCTCATGTAACACACAAGTCCCAGGGCCTTATTCTGTTGTGGAAGCCAATATTCAAATTAATCAAGAACAGAAATGATATGGACAGAAGGCAAATTTGGAGAATTTTGCGGTTCCTGTTAGTTTTCAATTCCTTTTTATTTTTGTTCCTCTGAATAACTTGCTTTTTAGGTGGGCCAGAGCCCACTCATTTATCCACAGTTCTGGGAATCAACTTGTTCTAAGTCTCCTGACATGCATAGTTGCTCATTCATCTACTTTCTTCCTAAAAGTACCCCCTAAAGGTTCCTGATAGACTGAAAATACAAATACAGCAATCCATTGTTCTGGCTGGCTACAATTGGAAAAATTCCAATACTGTAAGATTTATCTAATAACTATTTACCGACTGCCTCCTCTGTGCCATGTACTGTGCCAGGACATAGGGATGCAAACATTTGTAACTCTCAATACCAAGACTCAGGGAGTTCCCAGTCTAGAGGGAAAGCAGGACAGTAAGTATGAGTTCTCAGAGGACTGTAATGCAGGTTACCTGAGTGCCTAAACAGGAAGTTATGGGTATACAGAGGGAACAATGTAGGCTGACTGTCAGAGAAGGTTTCCTTGAAAGGTGAAGTCTGAGCTTAGCCCAAAGTGATAGCAAGAGCCAGCCTGTCTGCAAAGAAGCGGGAGTCCAACCAGGGAGGGACACATTAGGTGAAATAAGCAACACATGAAAGAGGCACAGTCATGGGAAACTCAAGCGCAGTCAACTTCAGATAAACCAAGCTAACGAGTGGGGAATGGGCACCAAAAGGGTGGGGCAAAGACTGGGGAAATAGTCAGAGGTGATTCAAACATGTGGTTCAAACAAAATCCAAACCTGGCACAATGTGGATAAAATGGAACTAATATAAAATGTTTGTCTTGATAAATACTTATTTCTTTTTTTTTAATGAAAAAAATTTATTATAAAAGTAGCACATATTTGTAAAAAAATTCAAAGAAAAGAGAAGTGCATAAAATAGATATTATGAGTGCCCAGTATTTCCTCCCACCCTCGGGAACAGCTACTATGAAGAGTCTGAAGATTCTTCCATTTCTAATAGCCACGTCAGATGGACAGACATAAATAAAATACAGACAGATCTGCCACTTTTCCCCTGGTCTTTTTTCCTTTTTCAGATATTTCTCATTCTGTTTAACATATGAAAAACTGGTGAAACCATTCAGCAAATTAAATACTTATTTCTTAAAATGATACCTGGTCTGAGAATGCTCTTATTGAGATATGAGAAAGACTCAGTTACACAGCTTTCTCAGCTGAACTTTTTAATTTCAAGTGGCCGAGGGTTGGGGTATATGTATGTGGGACTGGGTAGGAAGGAGCAAAAGACAGAAGATGGGTTCTTGGAATTTGGGGAAGAAAAGATCAAGGTCTTCATAATGAGAACTTTTAGTCATTGATTCCCTCATAGTAAATGTGACTTATAAGAGCAAAATGCCTTTGGGAAAAAAGAGGGAACTCAATAAATGTTCACCATAGATCTGTGAAATACACTTTTGTGATCTAAGTTCTTAAAAATATAACACATACACAGTTTCTGTTTGGAAAGTTCTATAAATGGGTAGTGATGGTAGCTGCACAACACTGTGAAGGTACTTAAACATCATTGAATGGTACACTTAAAAATGATTAAAATAGCAAATTTTTTGTTATGCATCTTTTACCAAAAAGTTAAAATACATATAAAGTTATGTATAGTAGTCTCCCTTTATCTACTGGGAATCCATACCAAGACCCCCAGTAAATGCTTGAAACCAACCATGCATAATATCTAATCCAAAATATACTATGTTTTTCCTATATACATATGTACCTATGATAAAGTTTAATTTATAAATTAGGCATGATAAGACATTAACAATAATAACTAATAACAAAATATAATAATTATAACAACTTACTGTAATGAAAGTTATGTGAATGTGGTCTCTCCCCCTCAAAATATCCCATTTTCCTGTATCCACCCTTCTGCCTCTTGTGATGATAGGGCATGATAAATGATGAGATGAATGGAGGTGAATGACATAGGCATTGTGACATAGCATATAATTATTGACCTTCTGATGATACACCAGAGGAGAATTATCTGTTTCTGGACCACGGTTAACCACAGGTAATAGAAACTGTGGGAGGTAAAACTGCAGATGAGGGTAACTACCATATATACCATATGTTAGCTATAATACATAACATAACCTATGTAAATTAGGATTTATAGCACAAAACTTTTTATGTAGGGTAAAACATCATTGACAACATTAGTTAATAACACATGCCTTCACTGTGGCTATGAACAGTCCGCTCTATAAATAGCTACGCATTATTGACCATCTACTCTGGCAGGCCTCCCACACAACATACAATACTGGTTGTATGTTGATACTGGTATTAATCCCCTTTTACAGATGAGGAATTCATATTATTAGGGTAACAAATGTCATTTACAAGCTAAATTGAAAGACCATCAAGTAGAAGTTATTGCTTTTACCTCGCAATCCAAATGGGATTCTGTCCTTGTTTCTCACACTCTTAAATGCACTTTAGAAGTTATCTATGAGCCAGTTTCTTTGAAACTAGTAACAGAGCAAGTGTCAGATTTTTTTCATGAACAGCTTTCTGTTTTATTTTTTTAAAAATTTGTCTAGCCTAAGCTAATTATTTTCTTCATAAATTAGAACAGAGAAGTGGTTATCAATAAATTTACATAGCTGATGAATTTCTTTTAATGACTTCAGTAATTTCAAGGTCCATAGAGGAGTCCTCATAGATATGTCTGAATTTGGTAAAATGATAACACTTTGTAGGTAAGACAGTTATTTTAAACAATGCATGCTACTCAATCATCTAGTTTTAAAAAGCTATCTGAATAATTTCATAGTGCAAAACCCATCCTCCTTTAAGAAAGCCTTTTTTATTTGTAACAAGAAGGTATCTATTTGTGATGGAGGAAAAAAACATGTAAAATATTTGGAAGAGGTAATCACAAACTATTGAAGAATAAAGTATTTTCTTATTATTTGTAGGATTCTAGAATCTTGACCTTTTATTAAACTATACATATTTTATAAATACCAGGACTTTACCAGAATACTTACAGAATCAGCTTCAAAGTTAGAAGCCTATGGCTCTGGTACTGGCACACCCATCCACCTATTCCTTGAAGAACTACTGTGGGTCAGACAAAGTTCTTAGGCACTGATGAACATGACTGATTGATTGATTGATTGATTGATTTTTAAAGATTCTATATATTTATTTGATATATAGACAGAGAGCACAAGCAGGATAGCAGCAGAAGGAGATAGAGATAGAGATAGAGAGGTGGACATCCCGCTGAGCAGGGAGCCCAACATGGGCCTCCACTTGGGACTCTAGGATCATGATCTGAGCCAAAGGCAGATGCTTCACCAAGTGAGCCACCCAGATGCCCCCCAAACTGGATTTTAATCCTGGCTTCTCTAGTTAGTAGTTCTGTTACTTAACAGCTGTGCTACTGAAACTTTCTAAACTTTAATTTTCTAACCTGTAAAATGAAGAGAGCACTTCTTTTTGAGTGTTATTCTAAATGTAAAGTATATAAAGTATATAAAATGCCCAATAAGACCAATGAAATACATGGTAAGTGTCATTATTATCATAATAGCTCTATTTTTTTAATAAAGTACAAAACTGAGCATGAAACACATTAATTCTGGGAGCATGGAAAATCATTTTACTCCTCTATGACAGTCGGTCATCTGTCATTGTAGCATACATACAGTCCCCAATGTACAGTGGTTCAACTTCCGATTTCTCGACTTTACAATGGTTCAAAAGCAGTATGTATTCAGTAGAAACCATACTTTCAATTTTGGTCTTTTCCTGGGCTAGCCATATGCAGTAAATGGTCTCTCTTGATGCTGGGCAGTGGCAGTGAGGCACAGCTCCAGTCAACTAGGTGATCACGAGGGTAAACAACCCACACTTATAACCCCACTTTGTATCCCTACAGACCTTTTTTTCACTTTCAGTAGAGTATTCAATAAATTATGCAAGATATTCAACACTTTGTTATAAAACAGACTTTGTGTTAGATGATTTTATCCAACTGTAAGCTAGTTCTGAGCAAGTTTATGATAGGCTAGGCTAAGCTGTGATGTTTGGTCTGTAGGGATAGTAAATGTATTTTTGATTTATGGTATTTTTAATGTAGGATGGGTCTATTGAGACGACCCTACCGTAAGCTGAGGAAGATCTGTATTCAAATTTTGGAGATGCAAAGCAATAATTTAATTATTTGGACACTTGCCCTAGGGTTTATGTAACAGAAAGTAAACTGTGGTAAGTAGATTATTTTCTAGTTAATGAGGTTAATCATCAGATAATTTAGAACTTCTAAAAATTCTGAACAAACGCTTAAGTTTGTTTTCTCTTTGCTGGTACAAAAGAGAACTAGCACATTTATCACTGAGGCAAATGTCCAAATGAACAAAGTTTGAGGAATATGAATAAAGTAGAATAATTTTTATATCAGTATGAGCTTTTTAAGATTTATTATAGTCCCAGTCTAACATAGACAGGTGAATTCACTGCACAGCTGCCAATTTTTTATTTCACTTTGTGTAGGGACAACATGGCTTCAAGCAAAGGTTCCCATTTTCTTTATCCAAATGGATAATTTTTGCCCAAAGAGATCACTTTGTCATAAGAGCTATCATGTGGTGAGCTGGCAGATTTGTGGCCACCTTATATGATCAAACAACAACAATAAAAATCACAGGGGAGGCAGTGCATGGGCAAAGCACAATTAGAGCCATGAATAATTCTCAGGGATAAAAATTATTACTTGGAGAATAAACACCATGAAATTACTGATTATCTATTCCTTTCATAAAATTACCCAAAGTGAAGAGTACCGAAATGTAATACAAATACCAAACGTAATACAAATATCCTGACAGGATCCTAACTGCAGGAGATGACAATCCTGAGCCAAGAAGCTGCACCCAAATCACATATTTTAAACAAAGTATCTTAATAAAAATGATAGTTCTATTAAATGTTGTCCCATTATCATTAGCACACAGTTACGACTTTGTATAGAATGGATAACTTTACCTTCAAGGCTATTTATGGGACGCTAATAACCGAGACCCCAAAGACCTCAATTTGCATAAAAAGAAGGCAAGGCTACATTCACTCAGGTATACAAATGGCAACCATATAGACAAAAGCTCTAAGAACTCATAATCTCTTCTTTTCGGATTTCGTCAGGGATGGCTGGCTAATTGGAGGAACTCATGAAAGTTCCTTACAATCCAATTAGCACTTCAGTGCAATTAAGTGGTAGAGGCTTCCCTATTCTGCAGAGACTGCCTTTGATCTTGCAGTGAAAAGTGTCCTTCCTTAAAGCTTGGGTTTTGATTTTTTTCTCAGTAATTAGTGCTAATTGTAAACCCAAGCCTGACCTGCTATAAACAGAGTGTTTTACCGCATTTGACACTAGGACCTTAAATCAGTGTTCTCTTTTGTCTATATTGTACTTGCTTATTAGAAGTCTGGCTATTTTGCTCATTATTTGATGCACAATGGATAAGTACATACTAAAGTCAGCTGAAACAAATGCCTTGATCTTAAGAGCTTGTGTGGGTATTTTCACTGATGTCTTTTAAGCCCAGTTACCATAAAAGTAGTTGATTGAATTTCATTTAAGGAATATACTGTAGTTTTTCCAAACAAAGAATGACTATTCAAAAGCAATTTCTAAAGAGGTTTAGTGACCCTTGTATGTTTGGAAAATAAAAACAAAAGATGAAAATGGTCTTTTCATGGGAACAAACATAAAGAACTGCATAAATCAACTGCAGTGGTCCGCTGAAAAATACCTATTATAACAATGTCTGCAAAATCAACTCATTTGTTTAGACTCATAAAAATGAATTAAAATGTAAGCCTATTAATGAGTAGACCAATGATGTATCTCTATATGGAGATAAGATACTGCAAAATATAAAATCCCAGACCTTCTCTAAGATAGAGATAAGACCCTTTGAAATCAGCACACATTTTCTATGCAAATGCAAAGCGGCTAGATATTAGATAGGATATTTCTCCCTCAAACATGTTTTTAAACATACCCTATTCCATTACTTAGTAAATGGCTTCCTTAGAAAAAAATCATAAATGAAACTAGGCCCACTCTGATGATACTATTAGACATTCTGAATTAGGACCAAATTAGTGATCTTGAAGTAGACATAGGCTGATGTACAGACACTAAATTACCAGAGGGAAAAAATACGTATCTAAGTAGAAACATACAGTACACATAAAATATGATGACACCAATTAGCACTCCTTAGAAATAGCTATTTTGGTGAATCTCTTTTCCCTTGTAGAAAAAAGTCAAGAAATCTAGAAACAGTATTTTCTGTAGAGGACAATATGACTGAATATGACTGAAACAAATAAAAGGCAAAATGGGCTCTTAGAAATCTTCCCTTGTTTTATGTTTTTTAAAGTTATTTTAATCATTCACAAAATCAAAGTATTACATGCATATAGTTTAGAAATCGAATAATGATAAAAGGGCTGTTAAAAAACTTAGGGGTAACTAAAGAGAAACAAAAATCAGACTCTTAAATACAGAAAAGAAACTGGTGGTTGATGGGGAGGGGAGTGGGTGGAGGAGGGGTGGTGAAATAGATAAAGGGGATCAAGAGTACATTTATCACTGAGCACTGAATCAAGTATGGAATTGTTGAATCATTATCTTGTATACCTGAAACTAATATAACGCTATGTTAATTATATGTCAATAAAAAAAGAAAAAACCCTTAGGGTTATTGGTCGCATTCCCTCCTTTCCTTCTCTCCGAAGGAAATGACTACCAACTCTTTCAGTCATTGCTTTGGCTCTGCACCTCCATGTTTTTAAATCAGCTGTGACTCCTCTAGTGAGAGAGCACCCAGGGAGAAGTCCTGACTACCTGCATCCTGGGGCTCATCATGGAGAAATATCTCACATTTAATACCAGACTTGCACTTGTGTTTTCTTTATGGTCGCTCACTCTCTTCAGGCCATGTAGTCTCCGAGTCCTGAGACTCTCTGATTTAGTCTTCCTGAGAGCTTACGCTCAGGCCTGGACAGAAATGGTGAGGTCATCTGCCCAGGCACAGTGGAGATGTGGAGGGGGGAAGATCAGGAGGTCTAGTTGCAACTCGTACACAATTTCAAGCACCCCCTGTTTTCACTATCCTCATCTTTTATTACTATCTGGCCTCCAACTTTGGAGCCTTCTCTGAAGAAGCAGATTGGCTAGCTGTTCTTTGGTACTTCCGACCTGTAAGTGTTTTTGTTTGACCTCTCTTCTCCTTAGTAAATCACTTACTCCTTTTTTTTTTAATACTTACTGTGGTACAATACATATTAAAAACCTACCATTTTAACTATTTTTTTTATCTTAACTATTTTTAAATGCACAATTCAATGGCAACAGTTATACTTCACATTATTGTGCAACCATACCAATATCTATTTCCAAAGCTTTTTCATTATCCCAGTCATTTCTCATTTTTCCATCTACTTTTAGCTTCACAACTGTGTTCTCAGGCTAGAGGGAGCTCCTACTTTCATCGCAATTGAACCTTATGCTTTTTTTTTTTTTTTCCTAGTTTTAGGGTGATTTTCAAGAGAAAGGTACAGAAATGTTTTTATTCTGTCATCGTAAAACCCAAAGTCCCACCGCTTTATTTTAAAGATGAGACAACTCTTGCCTGAAAAGATTAAGCAACTTGCTACTGATGATTTGCCTAATTACCTGCCACAGCACTTTCCATCAACTACACCATTCATATTATTACTGGAGTCCCTGTGAATTTAGATCTTTTCTTTCTTTCTTTTCCCTCCTTTCCTTTCTTTCTTTCTAGTAGACAATTTTAAATTATGTATACAACAGATATCGAAGATGGTGTTGCTATAGTAATTATGAGAACAGTGTTGGACAGTTGACGCTCAGGAAGTTAGATCTTCCTAAATTCCTGTGGTAACATCAACCAGGAAACTGAATAATAGAATTAAACCTCTGTAACTTCTTGGAAGTGCAGTCATGGAGGAACATTGCTGACCAATGTTGACAGCTAAACTTATCACCTTCTCCTAGAGCTGGCAGACTTTATTTTAGAAACTGTGTAATACAAAATGTTCTATATTTTGCTGCAAATGCATCCCAAATCAGATGTAGATAATACTTGAAACATCTAATAATGTAATAGTAAAGTGATAAAATTACATCTTCTGTGCTATGATGTGGCTTTTTATGTTATAAAGCCCCACTGCCTATATTCCATATATCACTGTGGCCGCCTATTTCAAAGTGAGAGAAATTATTTTAATCTTAGGGATAATCTCCTTCAATGATGAACTGGAAAGAAAAAGAGCCTCAACAGGATAGTGTAACTTAAATGGCACGTTAAATTTTAAACCTGTTGTTAATGTGAGTGCTGCAGGAGGAAAAAGAGAAGAATAAGGGGGAAAACCCCAAAGAAACAGAACAACAATGCTCTCTGATAGGAACCTTTGTCGCCTGTATTTTATAGATGAAAGAGCTAAGGTTCAGAAAAGTCAAGTAACTTGACTAACACCACACAGCTATGATCTGAACCCAGATCCAGTGCTGTCAACAGCTCAGTTCTGTGGGTAGGCTAAAAAGTTCCCAATAACTCAAAAACAAAGTTTGGTTATGTGAATAAAGTAAATTGAGAGTAAGCAGAAAATATTACAGTACACTGATCATGGTGAGGGCAGGGCAATTTCTTCTTGTTTGAAAGGCAATTTAGTCTCTTCTTTTTGAGTAGACACATCTGTTACTCTTGATAACTAGTCATAAATATGGAAAACACCGGACGAGACACACTAAACTATGCCCATGAAAATGTAGTTGAAAAATTTGTTCTTACTTTTAAGCGAATTTGATGTAGAGTTATAAAAACCCATTGAACCACAACAAAATTATTTTAACATAAAACTTATTTTACACACTAACAATTTGGTCAAGAATCATAAAAATGGCCTCTGAGCAAGCACAGAGAAATGCACCGTGTGCTTTCTCTACTAGAAAGCCCTTGCCCCCCCCCCCCACCTTGGGAGTCCAGTGACTCTTCTTTTAGGGACAATTCTAGTAAGTAAGTTTTTTTCTTATAAACCAAAGCCCATCAAAAGCAATAATCAGAAAGGGAAGAGATACTGCTAAAAGAAGGAACACAAAGAACATCAAAATGTGACCGTAATGAATTTCTAAATTACTCCAGAAGGTGGTAGCTGAGGTCAGAGGTTATCAAACCACAGCCTACAGGCCAAATTCAACTCCTGCTTGTTTAGTGACAAAGTTTTAATGCAAATCAGCTACGCACAGGGCAACTCGCAAAGCTGAGGAGCAGCAACAGAGACTACATTGCCAGCAAAACTTAAGAGTATTAGTATTTGGCCCATTACAGAAAAAGTTGGTTGACCCTGTGATCTAACTCATTAGAAGCCTGGGTAAACAGCTTCCCATACCTCACTGGGGCCTATGGTCATAGTACATCTAAGTTATCCAGAAATTATCAGCTTGTGTTTAGTACACTTCAGTATGCACTAATTAATGAAGCATTGAAGGCCACAACCCATTTTATAAAGGTCTCCGGGAAAAATTACTATTTTTAACTGACACAGAACAAACATTTCAGTTAACCAGGAAACTGCCTCTATAGAACCCCCGAATGAATTATGTTTCTAAAGGAAAAATCTAATCTTTCAAGAAAAACCCAAAAAACCTATTCAAAAGTTAAAATCTTAAAGTTATTTATTGGTACAAGCAGGTCAACAAAATGAAATCATTTCAGATGCCCTTGCTGCAATATTCTGTCCCCTTAAGATCAAAGTTCAAGTTCTAATTTCCTTCAGGTGATCCAGTCTCGGGGCTATAGAAGCCTCAAGTTCCCTAAACTGAGCACATTGGAAACACTGATATCAGACAAGTGAATTGGCATTTTTTGAAGAACTACTGCTGTAATTTAAACTACTCCTTGATCTTCCCCCAAAGCATGCTAGAGAACCTAATTTCCATAAAACTTTCTAACCCAATTTGAACAGTATAATGTGGACAGTGGGGAATAAATGGGTTTGATCAATTATGAATTTATATGATATGTTAGTAAGCTATTCAGGCTAAGTCTTACAATTCAGTATTTTGAACACTAATGCCATGCAACATAATTTTAAAATGGTGCATTTCAGAAAAACCTCACTAGGGCATATTTGCATATTTGGAAATCTAATTAACCCAAGCATATCTTAAAGCTTTCAAGAGAGAACATACAATAACATTTTTGTCAGCTGAATGTTTGCTTGAGGCTATGTAAGGATTTTATCATCTGGTGTAACTTAACCCTTCAGCTCCCAATTTTTATGCAGGGGCTGTCTAACCTGGGAGTGCGGTGTGGGCCCACAGAACATTCCCCTCTCTCTGGGCCTGCGATTGGGGGTTTGGCACGAACAAGAGGACTCTGGCCACTTCAAGAACACCACGAAGGGCCCCTGATGTCTCTGCTACCAAATCCAATTCCCAAACTGTCTCTTCTCCTTTATCTTAGATAGTGTAACTAAGAGCTGTTTTTCTTACAGGAACACTTGAATTAGCTGGAAAAAAACAAAAAATAACCACCACATTACATAGATGAAAATCATCACTCTTACGTTTTTTATGGGGGAAACTATTTCAAAAGGACACACAGGCCTTATAAGGGACACTGGCTGACCCACCCCCACAGGTACCACCTTATCTGGCCCTGAGTATAACTTCCTCCAGTGAGATTCTCCTCTTCCTGTAAGCCTGAATCAATGCCCACTACCAAAAAGGAGAGAGCAGAAAGTAAAGGCCAGTCCTTTGGACTTACTAGCTCCCTACCAAAAGGCAACACTTTGATCCCTATACGCATCACTCTCTCCACATGCCTGGTAGTGGAGACTAATCCATGGTCAAAGCCCCAGTCTCCTGAGATCATTCCTTTGTAGTTGTGGCCATTTGCCTTGCCTGTGTGAAACAAACCAACCAACCAACCTGCTGTCCTGTTACTGCATCTTTCCAAGGGTTGCTGTAAACATGGAGGCTCAGACTGCAAGGTACTATTTGTACTCACACGGCCTTCACCTGTTCTGCCAAGTTCCCTGTGGATGCTTCTATTAGAGAAGCCTATAGAAAAATATTGCTCTGGAAGAAATGGAAGTCCCAGCATTAGCATTAGTTAAGTAGAAAACAAAATTTATGAGAAATCCTGATATGCTCAGTAGAATCCAAACACATTATATTTGAAATTTCAGGAGATATAATAAAAAAATTATGTACTTAATTTGCAACAATATATAGTCAGTTCTGCAATAATGCTCCTTTTAAAATTGAAAATTTGTTCCAATAGGACTGATTTATTAGGGAACAATTTGAGCATAATGCAAATTTTGCATTTGCTTATTATGGATTTCTTGGTAAGAAATGCTAGGTGAGCACAGAAAACTGTACCCAGCTGAATGGAATTGTGGAGAAATTTACAAAATGCACACAAGCACCCATCTCGAACTTCTCATTTCACTTCTTGTGTTACGACTCAGTTACGAACCACATTTGTGCCCATCTGCTGTCACAACTTTCCATCAGATTTCAAATCACCTCCTTCCACTACACTTCACCCTCTGATTCGGACTTCCACAAGCATTTTTCATGGTCTTTTTCATGGTACACTGCCATACTTATTGTAGTATCCATGTAATGACTGTAGTATTACTATGTGTTCCTTAACTATTTAACATGCATAAAAACCAGGCCGTTATTTTTCTATAGTTCAGGATATAACCTTGAATTTGTTCCATTTTTTGAAATGTCATTTATGTAATACATTAAGGTCATTTTGAATTCTAGTTCTAGCTTTCCAAATATTTGTGACCCCTGTTAGCTTAGTGTAATGTCCAAACTTGAAGATTTTGTATGTCACTCATGAAGTTTTTGTATGTTTGTCTCTAACCCCATTTCCCCATAAGCTATAATTTTCTATGCAGCATGATGAATTTAGAAACATGTATGTCACCTTATAACAAAACTGACTGTAAATCAGATTTCATTAAAGATCAAAGAAAGGGCAGAGGACAGAATCAATAACATTTTCGTTGATAAAATGAAACAAATGTTTCTATGTGTCTTGCTAGCTAGAAATAATCAGTTCACATAGGATAGTCCTCTTGGCATTTTAGAGCGCACTGGGCCCCTCTTCCCATAACACCTCGATTCAGCTCAGATGTCATCTCCTCTGGCAAACCCTACCCAACTTCCAGAACCACCCTGATCTGTATTAGAAGCATCCACTACGTCCCATATATTTCAAAGCTGCCTGCTCTTTCTTTTGGCCCAGGCCTCATCACATCATACTGCAATCCTGTTTACTCATTATTCTCATTCACTACACTGCGAGCTCTTGAGAGCCGTCTTTGCACATGTATTTGGATTCCGAGCATGTGGCATAGTGTCTAGCACAGGGGAGGTGCCCAGAAAATGTTTGTGAAGGGAGAATAAAGGAACGTCCAGTTATTTGTATTACTCACAGCCTTGAGCATAACGCTTTGCACAGAGAGAGCAGGCACTCAATGGACATTGCTGAATACACGACAGAAAACCAAAAACAAGAAGTGTATTTATTTAGACAGGAAAACGGCAAGCAAAGTCATTTCTTGAGCGTGTCAAATAAAGCCTTAGTATACATAATGTATATTTAACTTTATAGATGCGTAAGAAAGGAAGAGGACTATGACATTTTACAGCCATGAAATAACAAATTCCTCAAGAGAAAATCTGCCTTAGCTCTACCATCAAGCAGGTGAGATCTTAAGCTTTCCAACCAGGAAGGCTGATTCCATTTTAAACACCTTCGAAGATAGTATTGTGTCTCTTGGTAGCCTTAGACAATGCTTAATGATAGTTTATAATCAAGAAATCCCTACCAATGTAAAAGCAAGCTCTCCCTTGCTACTTTAAACTAATGTTCTTTGTTCTTTCTTCTGTAGGGATGGAGAACTGGTCAGCATTCTTATTATAAACCTCTGTATACTATAAGACAGATATTAAGTCATCTCTTAGCTTTCTATTTTCCTGGCTAAGCAACGAAACTCCTTTAATCTTCCCCCCACATGACCTATTTTACATCCCATTAAGCATTTCCGTTGTTCTTCTACAGACCTTTTCCAATTTTCACAGTTCCTTTTAAAATGTGGAAACTCAAAGTTGACAAAACAGTTTAATAAAAGCTTATACAACACCAAACATAACAAAGGATTATTTCCTAACTCCCTAAATTGCAGTATCGTATGAGTTTTATAGCACGCTTTGCTAAAAGCCAACAAGCTCTTACCACCTCTCCTGTGCCTGTCAACCCTCATGCACTCTGTGAACGTGTGGCGTCTGAACGGACAGCTGTTCAATGGTGCCCTGAGCACATGCGACACCCTCTGCGTCTGTTCTCACCAGCTCGTTGAACTAGGGCTTTGGGGTGTGGAGCGTGTTCCAAGTGTGCCTCATCCTGATTTTCTATAGTTCAGGCCATGAAGGAGCTAAGCGTGTCTTTGGCAGAGTAAAGCTGGCCTTTATCATCTTGTTTTAGGCTGGGCACTACTCTGCTGACTCACCTTGAGCTCACAGCCCTTTTCTTGTCATTTCTGTGCTTGGATAATCTTCTTTCCTCTGCCGAGAGTATTGTTTACTTTCTTCTCTCAGGATATAACCTTGAATTTTTCCCATTTTTTTGAAATGTGATTTATATAATTTATTAAGATCATTTTGAATTCTAGTTCTAGCTTTCCAAATGTTTGTAACCCCTGTTAGCTTAGTGTAATCTCCAAACCTAATCAGTATGCTTTTCATTCTGTCACCTAGGAAATAATGAAATGCAGAATGAAATCTAACATAGGCACCAGGACTGAATCCTGAAGATCTCTAATTAACAGACCCCCATGGCTTATGATAAGGACTTTAGAGGGTGATCTAAAAAAAAAACAAGCCATGTTTACTTAATTGTGATTTGTCATGGGATCTACTTAGACATAATCTTCTTACTTACTGATAAAGGGTAAAAGGGTAGAAGTTTATGGGATGGAATTAAGCATGATCACAAACAGATCATTACTCCATCCATTACTTTCCTTTAGCCTGTGTAGGTTGATATTTCACCATAAAAGGAAATTATACCACTTTGGATGATTTCCTATTTGAAAAACAAAAAGATGAAATTATAACCAAGGTTGTATTATTTATTCATTTATTTTTTAAATAGTCTCTATGCCCAATGTGGGGCTCAAACTCACAATCGCAAGATCAAGAGACAGATGCCCTACTATAATGAGGTTTTGTAATGGTGATCGTTATTGATTATTGTCACTGTGGAGCTTAAAAATAAATCAATATCTAATTAATTAACTATTTAAAATATAAAATATAAAAAGATTTTTAAGTCAATCCAAGAGCTAAACATAGGGATCTGATTAATTTAGATGACTGTGATAATCATATTGTCTTGAGCTCAAGTTGCTGAATGATTCACTAAAATACTTACTATGTAACTGCTCAGAAAGGCAAAAACTAGTGAAAAGAAACGTTAAAGTTAAATACATTCACTAAAAAGATTCTATTACTTTTAAACTTCAAACTAAATAGTCTATACAGTTACAAAAGAGTAAAGCAATTATATCTTAATGGTTGTAAAGGCTTTCTTCGTTTTAAATTAGGGAAGTAAATTTAATTTCCTCTTAAAAATATTTGATACTAGAGCAATTTCCATCAAATAACATTTTTATCATTATTGCAACAATTTCCAAAAGATATAAACAATACACCTAGAGACAATTAACAAAATGCCCTTAAATAACAGTGTTCAGTTACTCAAAAATATTTATTGACTGAAAATTCAGTTGCTACATAGAACCTTTACTTGATTATTTCTTAATTTCTTTTAGTTCCAGGTTCAGTTATTTTGTTATTTTAGGTTGCTAGGTTGTTTTATGCCACTGTTTATTAGATGTTTTCAAAACTGCACAGAAATGGGTCAAGGGAGAATTACCAAACATTATCTCACCAGACTCAGATTTATGGAATGTTTGATAAAGGGATATCTGCTGTTAACAGAAAAAGGAACATATATCAAAAAGAAGAAAAAAATCTGAGCTGTTTGTTCAGCAAAGAGTGAACTGACCTTGGAATTGTATTGTATAAACATACAATTCTCCCCCATTTAGTTTTCTGCTGGCATATACACTCTGTCTGCATATAATGTTAATGCATCATTTATTTATATCAAAAGCCTTCCCTAGACAAGCATCCTAAAAATATAGTAAGATAACTATGTTCTGGAAGTAAAGGAGCTTAAGAAAATTCTGATTCTTAAAATATGCTCTTCTGTAAAATCAATTCTCAGATATTCAGCGTCTCATCAATGAGCTGTGGATTGTCTATAAACATGCTCAAATACTTCTCCTCTTCCTTCCTTCTCTTCATGTATTGGCTTTCACTGCTCATTAGCACATCCAGGACAAGATGGGCTAGGTGACGCAAATCTATCAACTTAGAAGCCTTGCCAAAAACTTGTGGAAATTCACTTCCCTTCAGTAATCTTGTTTTTCATTACAGATCTTGAAATATGTTTAATTAACAGGATTAAGTCCAAGGTCAAGTAAACAGGTCATATAAAGGAACGATATCATAAAATATAATTTTAATTCTAACATACCATCAGCTTATATTCTTAGTGAATACTACTAGGTATTTGTTTTTCTTTTAATTTTATATACTTTTTAAGATTAAAAATTTACATAGATCCTTAAAAATTAATGCATGGTTTTTATTTGCTTGGGCACATTCTGTTACACTGAAGAGTACTTGAAAAAATTTGTCATTGTCGGAGATTTGGATACTATTTTATTATAGTGGGTTTTTTATTATAATGGCATGAGGATTAGTAGAATTTGACTTATGAATTGAAATGTGCAGGACAAACTTACTGTTTTCTTCAATAACACACAAAGAATTCTAGAAATCAAAAGATAAAAGATGCATGGAATCTGAATCAATCTAGATGTAAATTTGACAGTTCATTTTTATTACGAATGATAATTAGAGTTTTTGAGATAACAGCCTTATAAATAATATCAAAGATTCCGTTTGTATGGTTCAGTGAGGAGTCTTAATCATACTACATTGTTCTGATATTCCTACTTTAGTTAAATCAGATTTTTCAGAAAAGAAACTTAAAGATGGTTTACCTATTATAGGTAACAAAGTTTTACAGGGTAAATGTTTAATATCCCAAGATGAAGATAATTATGCCAATAGGGGGCATTTTTAAAATTGTTGTGTATTATCAAAATAAATATAAATAATAGTTTTTCCAGTCCTTTGTTTTATAATACATCTAACAAATGTGGCTATGATAGCAGGAAATTCAACAAAAGTTAGAATGATTATGTTTGTATGTTTGAATTCCTGGAGTGATGAAATTTTCCCCTACAACTTCTGTATCTTTCAAATGTTTGACTAAGAATAGGTATCATTTTTACAGACAGATAAAAAAAGGTGTTAAAATAAAAAAGTTTAAAAACTAAATACAATTCTGAGAAGATTGGAAGATTTCTGCTAGCATCCTCCAAGGGATCATAAATCTCCAGATGTTATATATGATGCATGCTGACTTCTCTCAAGGCTGATATACAATCACTTGGAAGAATCATGACTTTATTTTAAAAGTCTATCTTATCTCCACTGGTTACAAGTATAAAGAACATTTTAAGCATTAAGGAAAGAGAAAAATCTAAGATTCTCTATCCGCAATTTTTCTTCTCATTGCTAGATTTCCCTCAAACCAATTACTGAAGTTGATGTAAAAATGTCTGAAATACAGGGGGGAAAAAGATATTTGAATTATTCATGCTATTTGAAGCAAATTCATAGTATTTAGTCAACAAAGAGTTATTGGGTTAATTTTAGTCAGCACTAGATGCTGGATAAAAATGAAGGAAAAAAAGACCCTACCCTTTCCCTCTGGGGTCTCATGATGTATGAACTCAAAGTCTAGCTGGTGGGGACAGTGGAGGCAAGGATCTGTGGGCAGAAGGGATCTGCCCATGATTTCTCACGATCCTGTACTGTGGGCTTTCACCCTGTGTAGAGATGCCTCATTCCGGACAACAGTGAAGAAACAACCACAGGAGATAAGATACAAGTAGAAAATGGAACACATTTCATTTTTTAAAAATGCTTTAATGACATTTTTTTTCTCTCTTTGAGACATTTTATGTTATGGCAAGCAATTGGAGGGGAAAAAGGATAAGACAATAAAAGAGATCCTGGAATAGATTCCAGTATAAATAAATACTGTTTAAAATGAGGTCTCAAGCTATAACATCTAGAGTTAAAAACAACTGATTCTAGTCTTGTGGCGGCAGGCGGGGGGTGGGGTAGTGGGTGGAAAGATGGGATAGTATAAGTACTAGAATGTACTTCTAGTATATTTGCATAGAAGAATAAGACACATTTTAAGTCCACATTCACCTTCACTCTCTTCCCTCTTTCCAATGTCATTATCATTGGGAATTGACTGGAGAAGGGGTTGGAAATTTCAAGGGCAACTCCTATTTAAGTACAAGTTAAAATTAAAAAATGTGTATCCCCTGCCACTACTATAGGACAAAGAATATATAGTTGGGTGTAGGCAGACAGGGATTAAGTCTTATTTGTGTATTATACTAAATTATTCATTAGACATAATTCTTTCTAGGCAGGTTGACAAAGAATCATAATAAACTGTTTAGTAAAAGCAGGGTTTACCAAACTGTGCATATCCCAAATGCAGTTTTAAAAATGAGAGGCAAGTAGGTTATCTCTGAGTTATCATTTATTTTATTTATGGGTTATCATTTATTTTCTTTGTAATTTTCTGTATTTTCCAAATGATAAGGATACACATACATACGTACATACACACACACACACACACACAATTTAATGAGTGCCTTACATAATGCCAGGAGCTTTAAATTTATTATTGCTAAATTTTAATGATGCTACAATATGAGTATTATTACCCCTACATTTAAAGAGGAAAAATAAAAAAACTGAGGCTCAGAGAAGGTTAGCCCTGCTTAAGTTCACACATAGATAATTAAATGCCACAGATCAGACATTTTTTTAAGGAAAAATACTAAAGAACAGAGATGATCTGCTTATTGTTGCTATGAGGGGCATTTATGGGTCTTGGATATTACCGTGACAAATCTTTATAGCTATTACCTGAGGGTCTTTACCTAAATCCCAGGGACATCTCATGGACTGGTTCCAGGCAAACATGATTAACAAATTCTACCCGGGCATACATATGTGTCTGGACAGACATATTTGTCTGGGCAAGAGGTTCATAACTTTGATCAGAGGATGATTAAGGTGTTTGTTCATGAGGGAAACCTAGTACATAGTTTGTTCTTCTAATAAACTTAAGCAGTATTCCAGGGTGCCTCGGTGGCTCAGTGGGTTCAAGCCTCTGCCTTCAGCTCAGGTCATGATCCCAGGGTACCTTGTGGAGCCCCACTTCGGGCCCTCTACTCGGCGTGGAGCCTGCTTCCCCCTTTCTCTCTCTCTTCCTGCCTACTTGTGATCTCCCTCTCTCTCTGTGTCAAATAAATAAAATAAAAATCTTAAAAAATAAAATAAAATAAACTTAAGCAGTATTCCTTGCATGGTTGGATTCATTAAAGATAGCAAAGTGATTAAAGGAAGGGTTGGGGGTGTGTGGGGTCTAGTGTGTGTGTGTGGGGGGGGTAGTGTGGCACGGAAACCAGAAGGCAGCTGCAGCTGGGACAGATGCAGGCTGGGAAAGCTGGCTGGGAACTTAAGCTTGAGAGAATAATGGAAGGCCGTGATTCTCAAATTTCAGCACCATCAGAATCACCCTGAGGTCTTGTTAAAACACAGGTTGCTGAGCTCCATCCCCAGAGCTCCTGAATCAGTCAGGCTGTAGTGGGGCCTGAGAATCCACATTTCTAACAAGTTTCCAGGTAATGCTGCTGTTGCTGGATAGGGAGTAACACGCTGGTTTGAGACAGACTCTGGGACTCAATAGGGTTTAAATCCTTAGTCTACTGCTTACAAGGGTAGGATCAGTAACAAATTACTTAACCTAATTCTACCTCAGTTTTCTAATCTGTAAAGTGGGCATGATTATATCTAAGAAAATTGAATGGGATAACACATGTGAAGGGCTTATTCCAGTGTATAACACACATTAAGAGTGCAGCAGACTTTGTGCATAAATCAATAAACTCAATAGCTCAGTAAACATATATATATACATCTAATAATGTTTTATATATATATGTATGAACACACACACACACACACTTGGATTAGAGTTATAAAATAACAAAACAACTCCCATAGAATAGGATAATATACTAAATCAAAGTAAGTTGAATATAGTATAGTTAAGATAGTTTTAATTGTCTTTCAGATAAATAAGCCCTTTTCAAATTATTGAGTCAAGCTAATCATATCATTGCTATTTCCTTAAATTTGCAGCATTTCAATCACGGTAGACCCATCAATGCTAAGAGAATCCATGGTAACCACACAAAGTAAACATCCACCTACCCATTAGTGCCAGCAATTATTTGGCATTTGTTATGTTAGTTAAACTGTGTAATGGTGTGTAAGAAATCAGTTTCTGCTTCCTTGACCCTTTGGAAAGCTGGTTTTCCAACCCAGCATGCCTTGCCGAGACTCCAAAGTGTGACAGCTGTGACTTCAGGCACTGATTCTCTCACTAGCCCCTGCTGGAAATGAGGCAGCAAACATCATGGTCTCTTCCAAAAGAGTAAGAATCTATTATAGGAGCTTGATTATTGATAATGACCATTTCTATTTTGGGGCTAACAGCTAACTAGGACTTACACTGTTCATTTTAACAAGTATTCATCATGAACCCTAAACTATCTTTCAGAGAATATTAATTTTAGATGCATGTTATACACAAGAACACAATGAAAAGATTATTTTCATGCTTTTAGATATTAAGAAATAGATCCTGTTTACTTGTATTGAAGATGTACAAAGAGATTTGAAAATAGTTAAGGACAGTTTTAAATGTAAATGTGTCTTTATGCTCTCACAAATACTTAACCTTAATTTTAAAGATACTAAGGATCTAAAACTACACAGAAATTTTACTCAATATAATTTTTAACTCATCAGATATTTACTATGTCTCCTTAGTAAATCCTCCTGTATCAAATTCTTGGAGAGATGCAAAAGTGAATAAGCACTTAACTATTATTAGGGAACTGATAATTCGTAGAGGAGATGAGATGTAATCATGAGGGGGAGAGGGAGGATCTCTGGGGCATGGTCAAAGTCACAGAGTCTGGACTGAGGATCAAACATTTACAATACAGTCAGAAGAAGTCCAGCCTGGCTTGAGTAGAAATTCGTGCTCTAGAGAAGTAGGAGATACTGTGAAATAAAGGAAGACCTGGGGTGAAAATGAATTCTAAGGACCTGATCATCCTGTTTACAGCCATATGTTTTGTTAGCCAGAATCCTAATGCCATCACAAGTGCCACCCCCCACCCCGCCCTTTACTGTTTCTGCATCTTTGTGCCACTCATGGATATACCTAGGAAGCTGTTTACAAGGAATGACCCCAGCCATGGGTCAGGCTCTTCTCTGTCTCAACAGGCACCAAGATTTGACTAGGAAAGATTTGGCTAGGCACCAAGATTTGACCTTTGCTAGGAGCAGAACATTAAGGGTAAAGGTGGAAATCTGCTTGGTCACGGCAAGGAATGGTGGGGACGGGCTAACAAGGCCATCCCCCATCCCCTCCATTAAGCTTCGGGTGTCACACTTGTCTAATGAACACGTGCTCTATTCTGGCCTGAAGACAGTATGTTCTCTTTTAAGAAATCTGGGTTGGCAATGGCAGCTTCTATTTTAAAGCATAACACAATATGGCACCAGGGCAGGGACATTATACAAGAAAAACATTCTCCTTGACATTCTTGCTGGCATGCGAAGGGGAGAGAAACCAGTGAATAAACATAGTAAGAAAACCAAATATTTATTCTAGAGCCACGCCCAGATGACTTTTTATTCCATGTTCGTTGACCTCGTCCATTTCTTCCCTTCATTGCAGCAGAAAACACAATGCCTCCCTATGGATAGAGTTATGTTTACATGTAATTTTACCAGAGAAATAGGAACAAAGAGATTTGAACTAAGCCTTATTAAGAAAATGTTAAACACTGCAGCTTGTTTTCTGTGTAACATTTCTAATATAATTTTAGAGTAATGCAGAGTGGGGTCCTAAGTATAAGGATAAAGAGGAGAGTTTCACATAATATTTTTTAGGTGGAAAAAAAGAGGCTAGAATGAATCCTGAGCACAAAGGTAAATAAAATACATTTGAGAGTACTTACTCTCCACTTAAAGTCAGAGAGATTCTCATCTTTAACTGCAATGCAGATAATATATAAATGAATTTTCTTTCATTTGTAAGCAGAAAAGCTTAAGAGGATATTTGTACATCAGGGCATACTTTACAGGATTACAGTAGTAGGCCATCAATATTGACCTTATCTATACAAAGATTTTTATATTGGGATGTCAAGGAAATGTACCAAGTTCATACAAAAACGAGCGTTTCAACGTTCAGTAACACAGCTGTGAAGTGAGTATTCCGTTCTATAATCCTTTCACTCTGTGCATTGCTGAATATAATACATGGCAATGAACTTGCTATGAAACAACAACTGATATTTCAAAATGAGACTTTCCTCTGCTGATGCCCAGAGGAAGAATGCATCCATTTGCTCAGGGTGCTGCCTGGCTACACCTCATTTATGCAGATTTTAGGTTAATTGATAGGACTCACAGACAAGGGTTCTATAAACCATTTTACTGAGCATACATCCTGATTATAATGTCATGTTAAGAAATGGAGTGCAATCTGTCTTCATGTCATATTTAATAGATTTCTAGTAAATAGCCCACAAGTGCTCCTTCTAACAGGTGATGAATTATATTAATGCCCTGTTGTACTTTCATAATTAAGGGTCTGGCAGGATTTCCATTATAATCAAGACTCATGGTAGGAAACAAAAGGAGTGGTTTTTGTGTTTCCTGGCCCTGACCACAGTGCTCCCCTCATGCCCACAGCCACTTTGGGCCATGGGGAATACACCAATGAGGCTAGACTCAGAAAAAAACCCTGCTGTTTGGGTATTATCAAACTCCATTTTTATTGAAGCATTCCCTTTCTTTTCCTGGCTCACTTGCTCCTTCCAGGAGCCTCTGCTCTCCCTTTTTTCACTCAGAAAAGTTGAATTTTCCTTCGTCAGGAGCAGGTCTGGTGGCTCCTCTTTGATGCCATTTCCTTTCCCAGACTTCATTGACCTGCTGTTTCCTCTGGAAGAAACCTGGCTTCCCCGTATCTGAGATGCACAGTGGCAGCATTCTTTACCTTTTGAATAACGATGAATGAAGTTCATAAACAAAACCAATATGAAGATGGCAAAGGGAGAGGTGAATATGATTGATGGGAACACTCTCTACACAAAACAAAGATGAATTTACCAGAAAATTCAGAGGACAGAACTAGAGTGTCTAAGAGCCATTCTAAAGAAGCACTTTTAACAGTAGGAACATCAGAACACCTAAGCCAGAGGGAGGAGGGCAGAGTCCAGGTAGGATGGGAAACTGACCCTGTGTCATTTTCCCTCAAGTTCTTTTGGGTGGAGGCACCACACCCCATGTGTGTTAAGACTCATCAGAAATGGAAAGAGAAGGGGTTGGGTAGCGTGGAGAATAACAGAAGTGGAAGGAGAGATGGGAAAAAGAGGAAGACACGATGAGAAAAAAGGAGGGGGGCTGTTCAGGATTGGTTTAACCTACTTTGAAGTAAGAGAATCGAGGTCCAAAAGGGAAAAGGGAAAGAATAGAGTTGCCATTCATCCCCTTTCACGGATTAACAATTTTGAAAAATCTTGTTATTTCAATCACAGGCAGACTATGTGGTCTAGTGAGCAAGCCCAACCTTCAGGGTCTGTACAGGTGAGGTCTCTGATCCTTACCTCTGCCCCACCCCCCCACCCCCCCGGCCCCCCCATGAACCAATTGCATCAAATTAGACAAGTTACATGGGGACAACGATATTAATTTCCCAGAGCTTTTATTTATTTACTTTATTTATTTTACTTTTTATTTAGATATTTAAAATATTTTCAAGGAGTCACAGTCTCACTTCTATCTCCTTTCATGTCATATAAATTTCAAGTTATTTAATTTTATAAATTTGTAATCTAAGTTATATTCAAGTCTTATTTTTACAAAATTCAGACATAGTTGATTACTATTGCTGGTGTGTTAATATTGCTGAGTGACAATATTAACAAAGGTCTAGTCCCTAATAGTGTGAAGTCCACAGAGATGTTCTGGGTCTGTTCCACACTGTAAGAAGCCAGATATACAACTTCAGTTCCCAGATACCCATGAGTTCCTGTTACCTACTTTCTACAACATACACTCCAACCTTCTAATAACCTTTCCCTTTGGTCAAACCTGAGCAAATTTTTGCTCTTGCAACCTCAAACAGTTGAATCAAAGTCAGATAAAAATGAAAAAAAAAATGCTTATCATGCCATCTAAATTTCTACTTGTTTTGCATTGGAATTATATGACCGTGAGGTAAAATAATTTGTTATGCTTTTAAGGTAGGTGAGATGTTCAAATATTGAGAGATACTATTCAGAAAACAAGTATCCATTTTATTTAGCACACAATAAGAATATTATGCATAGAATCCTCATATACGCATTTCTGGGCAAAAGAAAATATTTTTGTTGCTAAAGTTGTATATACTTTTCTAGAGTAAAACTTTATACTAACCTTTTGTAGAAAATCAGAATGAATTAGTATGGTATATACGGTAACCTACTATGTCATCGTGCCAGAAGTTTGACCAATTCCTTTTCATGGAAGTTTGAAAATGTCAAGTTCATTTTTAAACCCATGGCTAGTTTCATCTACTTTAAACCAAAAGTGACAAAATAGGAATTGACTGGGGGGAAAATTCTGCAATCCACTGTTCTTAATATTTGATAATCCATGTGAAGCAGGTTTACCACAAACTGCTGTGACAGAACAAAGATGACAGATAAACTCCTGTGACCAAATTAATTGGAAATAGATGCCTCAGTCTTGTGATCCTATTTCAGTTTTTGAAAGAATTATATGCACCTTCAGAGCATGCCACGTCTAAGGATGATTAGTCCTTGTACTGCTGGCATCAGGCTGATATGGCGTGTTGCCAAGTGTCTCAAGAGAAAGCTAAAAGTTCAGTGGAGGTGGTGCAGACTGTGTAGCTATTCCAGGATTACCTCAGAGAACATTCTGGCTTTTCTGCTGAAAGCTTGTCAGAGTTTGATATCTATTCTCTTTGTGCCTGTGATGTGTGTTTTCAGACTGCCATAAATGGGCTTCCTTAAATTGGTCTCTTGTTTTTTTCACTTTTGCCATATTGCTGAGAAACATAAGGTAACTTCAGGCATTTTATCAGGCCATCTACAGCCACGTATCTTTTTCTACCTTTATTAGGATTTATACCTGTCAGAGTGATCTGGTATTAAACCATGGCTACTAATCCCAAAGAGAACTCCTAATGTTTTCCGTTTGGCTGGAAACAAGAACATGAAGTTTATTACATAGGGGTAAATGGTCAAGCATCTATAAATCTGCAGCTAGCCAAACTAGACCCAAATATTAAACATAACCAAAAATGCTATTAATTAAATAATGAAATATCCTACAAATGACAAATTATAAACATATCATAATATCTCTTGTATTTGCTTCAAAATAATTCAGTATGTGGGAAGCCAGTAGGGAAGGGGAGAGTACAGACAGACCAGTTTAGCTGTCTGTTGTAACCGCTGAGGCTGGACACTATGTCCACAGGCTTTCATCATAGCTTTCTGTAGAGACTTACGTTAACATTTGAAATTTTCCACGTTAAAAACGTTTTAAAACATAAAGCCTAGCAACTTTGGAAGGTTATATTATCTAATGTGGTTGAAATAAATTTACTTTTCAGACTAGAAATACAATCTACTGAATCATCTGTATCGAATCTACTTTACACAGTAACCATAATAAATATATGAGATAAAATATATCTGTAGCTAGAGTAAATATTTCAAAGTCTAATATAGATATATGCTTTTTATACTGATAAATCTACTTCTTGCCTTGTCAAACCAACCATAACTAATGTCATATAAGGAAACCTGAAAGAAACAATTATTTTCACAGAGACTTTTTTTGTGGCATGTTTAACTTCAAATGACAAAGATGTACATGCTCTCAAATTAACCTTTTGTTAAGGCAAAAGGAAAATTATAAGATTAAACATACACAAAAAAACAGTCTACTCAAATGTTAGAACAACCTACACAAACTTGACACTAATTTTGACATATTTATCCTTTCAGCTGAAATATGAGTAAGGCTACAAGAAGTATCTCCATTTACACTAAAAGAACTCGGCTATCCATAAAATATCTTGATAGTCTCTTTTTTTCCCTAAACAAAAGCTTTTTTGGGATCTTTATTTGTTTTTATTTAAATTCAATTAGCCAACATATGCTACGTGATTAGTTTTTGATGTGTGTTTATTAATTATAGTTTTTTTAATGTAATAAGGATATACACTGAAATCAAATAAAATGTTTGAAACAGATCTAACTACATCACTTAAAATGTAAGTTTAAGTAGAATAGTCTTTCAAATCATATTATATTAGAGTTATTTTGACAACTTGATAGCTATTCTTGTTTAAAAAACATATTACATATTAACCCACTGAGTGTTTTACTTTTTTTAAAAGATTTTATAAATGTATTTGAGAGAGAGAGAGAGATCACAAGTAGGCAGAGAGGCAGGCAGAGAGAGAGGGGGAAGCAGGCTCCCCGCAGAGGAGGGAGCATGATGTGAGGCTCCATCCTAGGACCCTGGGATCATGACCTGAGCTGGAGGCAGAGGCTTAACCCACTGAGCCACCCAGGCTCCCCTGAGTGTTCTACTTAATAGAGTGACACACTTAATGAATGTGCAACCTATTTATGACAATTTCAAGAACTATCATTCAAAAATGAAAAATATGTTCCAAAAATCAGTAAATATCTAACAAATAATATAATTTTATTATCTGTAAGATCAATTGTGGGAAAACTATATTGATGTGGCTGGGCACATTTTTTTTTTTAATTTTAATACTACCAAATTTTCTTAAAAGTCTATACAAATTTAGTGATATCTTAAATTGAAAATTACTAATAAACTCAGCCCAAAAAAGTCACATTATTGAAACTTTAACAAATTTTTGAGTGAGTGCATTTATAAAAGGATGACTGGGGGTGATCTGCTTCTTTGAGAAGAACTAGGGAAACACAGGAGTGGGAATTTATTAGTATATTAGAGTTCATATACTTCAGATATTTTGTATAGTCTTTAATTATTAGGAAAAAAAAAGAAAAGGTAGTATTAAGAGGAAAGATATTTTTAAGTGATATAGAAAAGCCTCAAACCACATAAGTAGTGTAGATTTTCAGCTACTCATATCTGTTATTCCTAATGTTTTAGCCAACACTCTGCCTTTCTTAAAAGAAAAAAAAAATAAAATAAAATAAAACAATAAACCTTTAGATGCAATACGGTCATTTCTCCTAATTGTAAAAACCTATCCTGGAAAATTTTTTATTTTAAAAGAGTAACAGCGATCATAGAATGAAACTTTTTATACTAGGTGCTTTGTATGAGTTCTCTCACGTCCTCCTTCCTGAACTCTTAAATTATTTTCAGGTTAGGAAAAAGGCTCATGTAAATTCAGCAGCTCAAGACACAATCTAGGAAGAGAGTAGCAGTGCCTGGGCTCAATGCCTGTTCAGTTCTTTGCACATTGTATGTCCAAAAAATAAAACCTGTCCTCAGTGGGCATCTTGTTTATTGTTTTTAAACAATGTTTATAATAAAAACTCAAAGCCAAGAAATTTAGCATAACTTAGCATATATTAAATAGATGCTCTAAACCATGGCTGAGTATGAGCAAATTGAGAAATGGGTTTTAAGTGTCCTTAGGAATGAATAAGAAGCTCTGGTCAGGGCAAGCAATGAGTAAATCTATACCTATCTTAATGATAAAAGATAATACTTTGGTAGTGTTTAATTCATCATGAATGTATTAGGTGAAATTGAATTGATGCTGATGGCTGAGTTATTTTCTAAATTAATTAGATTCTTTTGTATAAATATTGGTACCAAAGAATACCAATGGAACTTTTTTGTATGTATATACATGTGTATGTGTATGTATGTGTGTGTGTATGTATGTATGTATGTGTGTGTATATATATGTATATATACATATATATATATGTATATATGTTTGAAAACAAAAATCTAATAATGAGAATTTAAAATCACCAATACAAATGAGTGGTATCACCAGGTATGGTGCACCAAAACAATCTTAAAATATTTCTTCTTTTTCTAAAAAGAAAAATAAACTTTCAAAAAATAAGGATGAAACGACAAAAAAAATTCAGAATCTCCTCATAATATATGCTGTATGTAATACAGCTACAACATCCTGAATTCTATGATTAGTCTGAAACCAAGTAATTCTATACCCAGGAGCCTAGCAAGATATCACCTTTCAACTCATTACCACTTTTTTCCTACCGAAGAAACAGATTAATCTGAGAACTTACTGGCCAGACACTTTTCCTCCACTTTTGCAATTAACATTTTTTTCAATCATTTTTTCTTGAAGATGTCATACAGGGTGCTAACGTTTTTATAAGCACAATCAACACCTTCAGAGCACTGAAAAACTGATATGAGTTGAACATATAGGGCTGCTACAAATAGTCCCTTTTCTAAGTAGTTCGGTTTTAGAAGTAGTACTCTTGAAGAACCAAACAAATGATTTTATAAAAAGTAGAGCAATACATTTACAGATCATTTACTACATATGAATGAAACCTCAAACACAAATAATCAGTACTATTGAAAATAGACCACACTTGGATGTTTAGTTTCTAAACCTGAAAATTTTGCTTAAATTGATGAAAAGAACAAAATTACTCATCTAGATATGGCAACACATTTGAATGTTTTGATCCGTTAGTTTAAAAATGACTCATTAATTAAAGCAGCATGATAATCTGATCTTTTGTTCAGCCTAATGTAGGTAACCACCCACCTGCAATTTAACCCCAAGCTAAATTTTCTCTTAGACAGCAATGAAATTTGGCAGAGAAAGAATTTTGTGCAAAGGCAATTTTTGACCTGACTTAATAAGTAAGAGGATAATCCCAAATGGCTATTTAACCTCATATTATGTCTATTTGCCCATAAAGTGTTCTCAATTGAACATCTAAATAAAAGTCTATTTGATGTATTTGGAGTTTGTAATATTTCTAGATAAATATGAAGACATGCTGTGATTCACTGAATTAAGTTAATTTCTCCACTAGGTTCTCCCTGTTGGAACTGTTCGTGGATCTCCACTCAAAAAGGCCACCACTGCTAGGCTCCAAGAGGGAGCTCTGATGTTCCCTTCTTCTCCTCCCTTAACCTCTCCACATTTCTCTCCATGGGGGAATTATGTGGACCTTAAGTTGCGTAACAAGTTCTAGGGATGAAACTTTTCATAAGACGCAAGAACTTTTCTTTACCCAGTATGGTGTCACTTGCTTCTGGCATCCTTCCATGAGGTCCTACTCAACACGCTCCCCACCATCCCTTTTCCCTCAGGATGGATAGGCAAAAATGGAGCTACTGCTCCAGACAGAGAAGGTGCAGATGGATGTACCTTTTTGTTTCTGTGCGGTTACCAATTTTAAGGATTGGAGTTTTGGGACAGAAATCCACTTGGTTTTTCCTTGGACAAAAGGAGCACTCCATGTATTTTTTTTTTTTTTTAAGAGTTCTGTGTTAGGTTTGGGGCCAAAGATGTTCATTATCACTTACTCATTCAGTTGATTATCAGGTGAGTAATAATTCCGGATGCACACTCGAGAGTCTCTGTAGTCTGAATTCTAGTTCTATCACTGTAAAACTGCATAACTTTAGCATTAATTTCTTTGTGTCTTAGTTTTCTCATCTGTAACTTGGGAATAGTAATAATAATAACTCCCAATTCAGGTGGTTGTAAGAATTAATTAAGTTAATAAATGTGGAAACTCTTAAAATAGATCTGATATATAATGAGGGCTCAATAAACATTAGCTACTATTATTGATAATTAATATAATAAATATTAATAATGCCAATCTTGCTTGGCAAGCAGCTAAGCAAAGGAGGACACAAATATGCATGTGAAAGATAACGTCTCTGCCCCCAAGGAAACTGTCTTACAGTACTAAGCATTCATCTTCTTAAGGACTGCTAGGATTTGTCTGAGTCATGATTCCTAAGGTAAAGTACCATCTTAATAATAATCTAAAATTTTATCTTTATAACAAATATCAACTTTCAGAATAAGACCAGGGCCAAATCTGAGGCTCATGGGCTAACGGGCTAAAATCTTCTGTATATTTAAAGAGGCCTAATTTTATACTTCAAGCTTGATTTACTAACAAATGATTTTTAAAAGTGAAAATATTAAATAGGCATCTGAAAGTCAGATGTCATGAGAATGAATTAAAACATATGTGACACAAAGGATGCTAGCCTTTCCTCTCAGCTATTTATGCCTGTCTTCAATCATGCGGTCTTGTTTTCTCAAAGCCTCTGGTTTGTCTAACATGCTTTCCCAGCTAACACGGCTATGTGTGTGAACAGATGGAGCAGGTAAATGGTCCTTCTGAAAGCAGAGACAAGAGTATAAAGGCTGAGTCCAAGAAGCAAGGCTGAGGCTTCATGGGTTATAGTGCTAGAGGCCCGGGAAGTGTCATCAAAAGCAAACATCATGCATGTAGAAGATGTATTTTTTTTAAATTCACCTTGTTTTGATTTAAAAGAGCACAGTGTTCTTTGAAGCAGTGAAACCTAAAATATAACCAATTGTAAAACTCACCAGAGAAACACTAAATGGCATTAACAAAATCCACAGAACTCTGCTCACCACCCCTAACCCTCACCCCATCCCCGCCGAGAGTCAGATTTCGTAGGTCTGGTAGAAAAATGGTCATTTGTAGCTTCCCCATTTGCAGAGCTACCCAGAATATTTGAAAATATTATCAGGGTTGGAGGCACTCATCTCAATCTGTTCTTCAGAATTATCATCCAGCCCCCAACTTCTTTTTTTTTATTTTAAAGATTTTATTTATTTATTTATTTGACAGATCACAAGTAGTCAGAGAGGCAGGCAGAAAGAGAGAGAGAGAGGAGGAAGCAGGCTCCCCACTGAGCAGAGAGCCTGATGCTGGGCTTAATCCCAGGACCCTCAGACCATGACCTGAGCCGAAGACAGAGGTTTTAACCCACTGATCCACCCAGGTGCCCCCAGCCCCCAACTTCTACAGAGATTCTGGTTTACCAGTCTAAGGTGGGACCTAACACTAGTATTTTAATAAGGCATGCCTACATGTTTCTAAGGTGCAGTCAGACCTATGGACTATTGGCTTAGTTCAACACTTTCCTTCTGAGCAGTTTATTACAAAACTGGACGTGATTTCTGTGCTTCAGATCTAAGATATGCCAATGTCATTACCGGCAGAAGTTACACGAGCTCTTACTCTGCATAACCTACGGCACCAAGTGAAGATGCAAGCATAACTTGGGGTATACATCCTAACCACTGATGAAGCCAAATTATAGATAAGATTAAAAATTAAATTCTAGGGTGACAGAAGTACCATATAATCTTCATCCACTTCCACAGAAATAACCGAAAGACTGCTCTTTCAGATCTAATTTTCTCTTACTACTTTATCTCTTTCTCTTTTTGGTATTTAGATACTGCTTATGCTGGGAGAAAAACAATACTGCACTGTTTATCTGCTTTTTTACAATATCCTTTCATCTGCTTGGAAAAATGAAGAGTCAACATAATTTATTTTCAGGGGTACCCCACATAAAACACACTTTAACATATCTAAGCATATCATTCCAGTGCTTAGGGTAGGGAGATTTAATCACAGTATTTAGTGAAATAAAAACGAATTACCTAAATCAGAATTTCTTTCAGATGAAGTGAGAGGAGTGATGAAATAGGACTTTATCTATTTGCATCTAAAAATACTGAGATAAAAATTACACATACACACATACATGCATACATACTGACGTTTACGGATATAAAGTTGGGGGCACCTGGGTGGCGATGTTGGTTAGGCAACTGCCTTCAGTTCAGATCATGATCCGGGACACCTGGGACAGAGCCCCACATCGCATACCCCTGCTCAGTGGGGAATCTGCTTCTCCCTTGCCTCCCCCCAAATTAATAGATAAATAAATAATTTTATTTATTATTAAAGAGAAAAAGATATAAAGCTGAGGGAGGTATATGACCACCTATAATGTCCATAAGACCATAATACCATGTAATGCTGAGATTTTTCTTATAACAAGGACTAGTCAGAACAAGGTACAGATCAGCTCTTTATACAGTTTAATGATCAACAGATTTAGTTAAACTCAGAAGGAACTAACTTCCCACTATGGGAATATAACATACCACAAATATCCTGTATTAACATGAAAAGTACAATTAAATACAGAGAAAAATGAAATTTTCTATTATTGCACATCAGACAAGAATACTTTGTCTCCCTGAGACTGGAACGAGACTTGCAAAACTGCAAATGTATAAACAAGGCTATGACTCTTCCAATTTCTATCATTATTTTTTTAATGTTAAAAAATCTTTCAAATTGAAGAAGACACAAAAAGATGGAAAAACATTCCAAGCTCATGGATCGGAAGAATAAACATTGTTAAAATGTCTATGCTGCCCAGAGCAATCTATACTTGCAACGCCATCCCAATCAAAATATCACTGGCATTTTTCAAAGTGCTGGAAAAAACAATCCTAAAATTTGTATGGAACCAGAAATGACCCTGAATTGCTAAGAAAATGTTGAAAAAGAAAAACAAAGCTGGGGGCATCACATTGCCTGATTTCAAGCTTTATTACAAAGCTGTGATAACCAAGACAGCATGGTACTGGCACAAAAACAGACACACAGATCAACAGAACAGAGCAGACAGCCCAGATACAGACCCTCAACTCTATGGTCAATTAATCTTCAACAAGGCAGGAAAAAATATCCAATGGGAAAAAGACAGTCACTTCAATAAACGGTGCTGGGAAAACTGGACAGCTATATACAAAAGTATGAAACTCAACCATCTCTTATGCCATACACAAAGATAAACTCAAAATGGATAAAAGACCTCAGTGTGAGACAGAAATCCATCAAAATCCTAGAGGAGAACATGGGCAGTAACCTCTTCGACATCAGCCACAGCAACTTCTTTCAAGACATGTCTCCAAAGACAAAGAAAACAAAAGCAAAAATGAACTTTTGGGACTTTATCAAGATCAAAAGGTTCTGCACAGCAAAGGAAACAGTCCACAAAACAAAGAGGCAACCCACCAAATGGGAGATGATATCTGCAAATGACACTGCAGACAAATGGCTGATATCCAAGATCTATAAAGAACTTCTCAAACGCAACACCCAAATAACAAATAATCAAGTCAAAAAATGGGCAGAAGATGCGGTGCCTGGGTGGCTCAGTGGGTTAAAGCCTCTGCCTTCAGCTCAGGTCATGATCCCGGGGTCCTGGGATTAAGCCCCCACATCGGGCTTTCTGCTTGGTGGGGAGCTTGCTTCCCTTCTTCTCTCTCTCTGTCTGCCTCTCTGCCTACTTGTGATCTCTGTCTGTCAAATAAATAAATAAATAAATAAAATGTTTTTTAAAAAATGGGCAGAAGCCATGAGCAGACACTTCTCCAAAGAGACACACAAATGGCTAACAGACACCTGAAAAAGTGTTCATCATCATTAGCCATCAGGCTAATCAAAATCAGGCAAATCAAAACCACATTGAGATACCACCTTACACCAGGTAGAACGGCCAAAATTAACAAGGCAAGAAACAACAAATGTTGGAGAGGATGTGGAGAAAAGGGAACCTCTTACACTGTTGGTGGGAATGCAAGTTGGTGCAGCCACTTTGGAAAACAGTGTGGATGTTCCTCAAAAAATTAAAAATAGAGCTACTCTATAACCCAGCAATTGCACTACTGGGTATTTACCCCAAAGATACAGATGTAGTGAAAAGAAGGGCCATGTGCATCCCAATGTTCATAGCAGTAATGTCCACAATAGCCAAACTGTAGAAAGAGCTGAGATGCCCTTCAACAGACAAATGAATAAAGAAGATGTGATCCACATATACAATGGAATATTACTCAACCATCAGAAAGGATGAATACCCAACTTTTGCATCAACATGAATGAGACTGGAGGAGATTATGCTGAGTGAAATAAGTCAAGCAGAGAAAGTCAATTATCCTATGGTTTCACTTATTTGTGGAACATAAGGAATAGCATGGAGGACATTAGGAGAAGGAAGGGAAAAATGAAGGGGGGTAATTAGAGGGGGAGATGAACCATGAGAGACTGTGCACTCCGAGAAACAAACAGTGTTTTAAAGGGGAATGGGGTAGGGTGATGGGTCAGCTCGGTGATGGGTATTAAGAAGGGCATAGATTACATGGAGCACTGGGTTTTATATGCAAACAATGAATCATGGAGCACTACATCAAAAACTAATGATGTACTGTATGATGACTAACATAATAAAAATAATAATAAAAAAACCCTTTCTGTTATTAAGCAGATTTTCCTCTTTGTCCTTCTACATGATGTAAAAGGTAACTGATGGCACCTTGAAACAGAATTATTTAAATAAGTTTTAAATGTGCTTTGTGAGACAAAATTTTAAAACTTTTGTCATGAAAAATTTCCAACATACACAGAAGTCGAAACATTAGTACAATGAACTTCCATGTATCCATCACCTAGTTTCAACAATTAACCCACTGGCAACATTAAACTCCCATTCACAAATATGTTCTAAACAAACCTATTAATGTATGCAGTTTTCCTGATAGTCCAGAGCGTTCAGTGTCAGTGCAGCCTCTACTTTACCTTCATTTGACTAAGCAATCAATAGTCTATGCAGATGCTTTTCATGTATCTAAAAGCCAAGGCCTGCATAAACATGAAAATCTCTTATTTTTCCCTAAGTTTAAAGTTTAATTCAATATATGTTTTTCCTAGGGTGTTCCATTTTCACATGTACTGTCTTCTTTTAATATAACATATATGTTGAGAAAGAAGGTATGTGTTATCACTCTTCAGAGACCTTGCTTCAAATCATACTTCTTAGTATCATGATGCTACCCCAAAGAGGTAAGTCATAGCAATGCTAAAACAAAATGTGGTGGTAAATCAAAATTCATATTTGAGAATTCCACAGCCAACCAATTTTTGAATAGACCCCCCCTCCTACCAGATCAAGCTCACTTCAAATTAACTTCCTTTAGCTGAAGAACAAGCCTTCCTGTAGGTGACGGTGGTGCGGAACTCAAAGAACTAGGAGCGATTCTCAGTATTACATTAAAATCATACTGAAATTATCCTTATGGTTAATTCTACATACTTAAAAACAAATTTTAAAGGTAAAAATTGTGTCTTATTAAAGGAGGCTTGAAAGAGGCGGAATAATACTGATTCATAAATAGAATATACTCTGATTCATAAAGCTGGATTTTTTTCTCTATTTTAAGATTTTTCTCTATTTTAAGATTTCAAAATTACTTCCAATAAAGGCTAGTGACATGGTCACTAGTCATAAAAATTGTTTTAAAAAAGAAAATCTTCCATTTTGATGCCAAATAATTCCAAATGTTAAAAAAAAATTAATGAAATAGTGTGTTTTCTTACTATTGCACTGTTTTAAGTCAGAAGAATTGGTGATAGAACAAACTCTTTGTGTGTGTGTGTGTACACTCATATATGCACAGATTACTAGCCTTCTTTCCTCCCTTTCAGTTATCTTCAAGCTGAAGACAGCATTACATTTCATATTTAAAATAAAACATAAAACACAACAACAACAAAACTTTAGATACTACTATAATGCTACATATGTTTAAAGAAAAACATTCTCTAAGCAGAAAAGGAGGCAAAATTAATCTGTGCTATTAGAAGTAACGATACTGATTCCCCTTAGGGTAGCGTGATGACTGGAAAGGGTCAGGAGGGGTGAGGACTGTGGGGCAGTGAAAATGTTCCTTGATCCTGATGCTTATTACAGAGTATATTCAGTTTGTCAAGATTCACCGAACTTAATGATATATGTGCACTTCTCTTCATATTACGCTTTAAAAGTTTTTAAAGTAGAAAATGAATTAAAATATTAGACTATTTTTAAAGTTTCTGTATTTGTATATATTAGTAATAGTTTCACATTAATTTTATTTACATATATATGTAAAATATAGAAGTGGTTCTTTTAATGTCAATGCTATACAAGACAAATTATTTCCTACCTAACCTGATTTATTTAAAATACATATTCCTTTGAGGAACTAGGAATAGTTTTGGATATGACTTAGCCTTCATCAGGAGTAAAGATGGATAAATGAACTCTTTTAGTATAGTATATTTAAACTATCTCCATCAGGTAAACCAAAAGAACCAAAGAACAAATATATATTCTTCATCAATTTTAACAGGTCTTGTTTTAGAGACTACAACATTCCCCTTATTTTTAAGGAAAAAAAAAACCCTCACAAGTTCTATAAGTTTGTATCAATGTAACCGAAACCGTGCATCAATGTAACCGAAAGCCTAATGAACTCAAATTTCTGAGGGCTTTTATAAATTATTCAAGACCTTTAAAATAGTTATTTTTGAAAAATGATATGAGATGTATAGTAAGAAACTCAAGTAGTCTGGTCTCACTTAAAGTTTAATTTAATAATATTATCAAATAAAAATAAATAATATTAAATAAAATAAATAAATAAATAGTATTAGGTCAGTGAGCATTTAAATTAATTCTATGAAGCCTAATAAAAGACATAAAGCTATTATCCTAAAAGTAGGTGAAAGTTCTGGACATGGAACATTGAAAATGGAAAAATGCAGACATCAAAGGAGACATCCAGACAAAAACCTAAAATCGGCAGCTGGTGAAGTACATGGGGTAGCTGATTCTGGAAGAGACCCACTACGACAGATTTCTCTGTTTAGATACATTAAACACTCAGGCAGAAGAAGCTACCTAATTTTATGGCTAGATCATAACCAAAAGCCATTAAATTGAACCATGTCAAAATGCTCAGAATCATTACAGATTCCAAATGTTCTCATATATGCCATGTCTGTTGTCACCTTTGTTTCTGTGACACAGCTCACTGTATTGCCCAGTTTTCCTGTCCAAACCCTTCATTCCTTCTTCCACCAGCCTGACATCGTCATCCTTTCTGAAATCTTCTCTGATCACACCCCAGCTCCCAATATCTTTTTCCTTCTCTGAATCCTCTAACACTAAGAACTTAAGTCTTATATAAGATGTATTTTATAAATGAAACTCGTTTTTTTTTCCTGATAGGAAAAGTAAAGAAAGGACAGATTCCATCTACTACTTTCTCTCATTGAATCTTTCTAACAGTCCAATTCATAGATGAAGAAATTGAGAGTCGTGGAGAGACTAAATAATTTGCCTGTCTTCATACAAATATTAAGAAGCAAGATTGGGTTCTGAACATGGGCCTGCTTGACTCCAAAATATTAAAGCCTTCAACTGCCTTCAAGAAGATGGTGACTTTGAAAGGACAGAGAGAACTGTACTTTAGTATGGTATCTCTTCTAGAAAGTGGGTTGCATTACTAACTTCACTACTCACTTTCTCAGGCACCTTGCCTGAGAAAGACTTAGATGTAAAATATTAGAAGATAAGGAATCTGCATATGTTCATATACTCTGTGAATGGCAGGGCAGGGACTAGAACTGTCTCCTAACTTCTCTGCACCATGTTCCACTGAACACTCATAGCATAGAGTGTTTAAGGGTGAAAGATTTTATCTAAGCACACAGCATACTGCGGTGGAAAGGATACCAGATTCAGGGCAGAGAAACCTGAGTTTAAATCCTTTCTAGCATTACTTTGTATCCTTAGGCAACATTTGCAAGTAAACAGCATATCTCCTTAATAGTACAACAATAGTAATAAAGATATTAAAGATCTATAATAAGACTAAGGGATTTGATAAATGTTAAATTACTAACAAAATACTAGTCTTGCCCTGTCCCAACTTACATGTAATAGTGAAATGCTGAACTCTGGTTTTCTACTGACATGTCATCATCTGCAGGGGTTTATCATAAAGCACAGTCCAGAAATCAGGAACATGTCCTCTACTCTACAAGGCCCCTCCATGTATCCCTTACACAAGAATAGTGCTCCCTGCTATTCAATACTCAAGAGTACTCAGGAGATGGCCTCTTGAAAATAATTTCAAGAATTCATTATCATATCAAATAATACAGAGGTCAAGGAGATGGATTCCTTTTTATTTCTGTCCGATTTGTTCCTGTCTATCTTCCAGGATGGCTGGTGAACAGTTGCTTTATTTATAAATACACCTACAGCCAAGAACAAAAGGATGAGATCATAAAAAGCCTCAGAAAGATGAAGAAGGAGGTAAACTTAAGCTCTATTAACTAGATGGATGAATTAACAACCTGATTCAACAAGGTAATAAAATAAATGAAATCCATGTTCAGTGACTGGTAACATCTTAGCCATAAAAGAAAAAAAACAAAAAACAAAAAACAGAAGTCAGACTGACATCCATTTTTCTCATATGTCACTAAATTTAGAAAGAATCCTAGAATGGAGATTTACACTAAAGATGGATAATCTAGAGCTGTGCTCCAATATAGTAGCCACTAGCTACACATGGCTATTGAGCACCTGAAACATGGATAGACAGAATTGAGATGTGCTGTAAATGTAAAATACACACCAGATTTCAAAGATGTACTATATAAAAGAGAATGTAAAATATCTCAGTAGTGATATATTTACTTGATTACATGCTGAAATGATATTTTAGATATATTTTATTAAATAAAATACATTATTAAAATGAATTTCACCAGTTTCTTTTCACTTTTTTCAATGCACTTCTAGAAAATCTGAAATTGCATATGTAGCTCAAATTTGTGGCTTGCATTACATACCTGTTAGCCAGTGTTGGCCTAGAATAAGAATCAAAGATACTGACATTCAAGCAAGCGATCAGGCATGAAAAATACTCTCTTCAACTCAAACAAGGGCAGCTGAACTTCATTAAGAATTACATCTACCAACTGTTTCCCGAGTTACAGATGTTCATGTGATAGTATTCAGTAGGTATTTAGCGTGTTACATTGCTACCTGAAACGTTTTTGCTCTTCAATATAGTGATCTACAGAGATAACATTTGAAGAACTCAATTCTAAATATATATCTTAAGCATAAGTTCTAAATATTTTTAGTGACATAGATGTCACTAGAATACCAGATTTCAGTGTATTGTGTATATAAATGTATAAATATGTATATGTGTTTGTTTGTTTACTTTGAGGTCAGAAAGTCAAAAGCAAAAGCAAAATCTCTGAGAAACCTGAGATTTGTCATCTCTTTCCTAAACTACTCCAACATCTTCCTTCTTTATTGGTCTCTTCACGATCTCTTCTCATTGCAACCCATCCTCCACACCACTGCTAGAGTTCTGATTTGGAAGATAAATTGGATTTTGTCACTTTCCTCCTCAAACACCTCCGAAAACTCCCAACATTTATAGCATAAAGTCTAAATTCTTCAGAGTTAAAGCTTGCCAACATCTCACTCCAAACTTCTTTCCATTCTCATCTCAGAACTCTCCATCACAGGCAAATGCCTTGCTCTTCCCAACTGTGCCAAGCCTGCTCAAAGCTCTGCTTCCCCCATCTCCCTCCCTATGTGCTGGTGATATGTCCTTGCCTTCAGTGATACCCCCAGATGATTTGGGATGGCCTTTTCTCTACTCTTTGGATATCTCGTATATTGATATCATCATATATCCCAATTCATCACATTATATTGTACAGGGCTATTACTCCACCCAAGATCAGTTTGAGAGGGAGGAGAGGAAGATAAGTGCCTCGATACTATGCTTTTGTGTTTCTAGATCTAGTACAGTGACAGACATGAACTGGGTCTTCAATACATATTCATTTTTTTCCCCTTCATCTTAGGTATCAGCCTTCTAAGTCTCCCATGGTTTTGAAACATTTAGAGCTATCTTACAGCTGTAACCTATATCCCTACTCTTCTACCACAGTTTGGAATGGTTTTTTTTTTTTTTCCTCTCTTAAAAAATTTAAAAGAAGATTTTATTTATTTGAGAGAGAGCAAAAGAGAGAGAGATCACAGAAGGAGAGGGAGAAACAGACTTGCCGCTAAGTGGCAAGTTCGAGGTAGGGTTCAATCCCAGGACTGAGATCATGACCTCAGCCGAAGGCAGACGGTTAACTGACTGAGCCACCCAATGGAATGTTATTCTTTTTGAAATTTGTTTCCTTTTGTTTTTACTTTTATCAGAAAAATACATGCAAAGGGTTTGGAAAAAAAAAAAAGTTAGGGGCACCTGGGTGGCGCAGTGTTAAGTGTCCAACGCACTGGGCTCCACACTTGATGTGGAGTCTGCTTGAGATTCCCTCTTCCCTCTCACTCCGCCCCTCCTCCACACTCTTCCTCTCTCTCAAATAAATTTTTAGAAACTACCTTAAAAAAAGTTAAATACCACAACCAGCAGTCTCATGTTTTATGTGTCCTCATTTCGAAGTCCTACTTCCTGAAGTCAAAAAACTTCCAACTCCTTTAGGTGTTTCTTTTTATTCTTCCTTCATTCTTCTATTTTTTAGACCTTGCTCTCAAAGAGCACAAAGGCACAAGAAGGCAGGTTTATCCGATTCTGCATGCTTCCCAAAATATCTTGTAGAGTACTTTACACATAATAGATACTCAACAAACACTTGTTAATTGATTAAAAAAATGGGTAAGTGAATATTCATGCTATTTGGTGCTTGAGCATATAAGAATGGAGATGCATTCATATACCAGCGTATAGGCAAAGGAGTAAGTTAAAATGGGTATCAGTTAAGAACAAGCAGGAAGGAGATAATGAAAGGCTAGACAAGGAGGGCAGATGCCAGGAATCTTCTAAGCCAAGAAAGTCAAGGTAGCCTGGGAATAGAGGTTATGTGAACGAGTTTTAAAATCAGATACATTTAGATTTGCCTTCTAGCTGAATAATCTTGAGCAAATCACAGAACTTTCCAGGCCTCTTTATTTACTTATCTACAAATGGGAATAATACTCCCTTCAAGATTTGCTATAAATGAAAGCTGCTTTATTATTATTTTGCAGGCATATGCAAATAATAATAACAATAAAAACAACATCACCCTTGCAACCTTGAAGATGGGCTGACTTCTGGTCTAACCAGAAGTTTCTTGTACATTTACTGCTGAAGCTTCCTCAGGCGAGGGTAGAAACAGAAGTTAGTGGTTATAATCAGTAATGGGAAATACACAGGAAGACATGAGGACAGATCCCTTCCTTCTAAAGCAGAATTCTACTTACATCTATATGTTAATCATCTTTTTTGTTGCTTGTTTGTTTCAGAGAGTCTACCATGAAAAATGTCTCTTTTTTAAATGGCACACTCAAAACACAATAACAGTGTTTTAGAAATGACAACGGATATCTGATTACTGCTAAAATTTAATACATATACTTGATGGAAGAGTATATTTCATAACATCCTATACTAATGTAATCCATACACTGACTAAAAACTCTATCTTCAACTTTCTATTAAGATAGATTTGCCAGAATCTCAAGACAATAAAATCTCACCAGAGAATATCATATACCAGAACCTTAAATTGCTCTCAGCATATCCATGATGATTCAGTACATTAATGATAAGTGATTGGTTAAAAGCATTTAAATCAACCTTATGATCTTGAAATTTTCCATGAACAAAAACAATATCCGTTTAGAAAGATCTTATAAAAATGATTTTGTTGTAAAGACAAAGAGAAACACAGCACAATAAATTATTTTAAAGCATTTAGCGATTGAAGTAATGCCATCTCCTAGGTGGAATGTAACACAAGGCCCTGAATCACAAACTGCTTGTAGATGGCAGGTAATCAAAAACACCAGGGCCCACTTCCACCTACCACAGACACATGAAATTATGAAGTAGCTGATACACAAAATCATTGAGCTCACCTGCAAATATAAAACCTCAAAGGGACGAACAATAACAGACTATTGTCCTTACAGCCCTAAATAACCTAAGGGTGGAGGGCAGAAAAATTCTCTTCACATATGGTAGTAGATTTTGCTAGTTTTGCAATATTTTTATATATATAACAACTGTAACTACTTAGCAGTTGTGAATCACTTTAGAGAAAAGAAGACGCCAAAAAGAAAAATAAGGATGGTTTAAATGTAGATATTTTTGTTTTTAATGAAAGTACAGCAAGTCTAAACCAAGTCTCTGAAATGGAATCAATTTCCAATTAAATGACTTTAGCATTACAAATTTTTTAAGTCAATGCTCATTCTAATAACAAAAGTAGAATTTTAGTAATCTGAATTTGGATATTTAAATAAGTTAAAAATGTATTTCTTTCAACCTAATTCTTAGGTTGAAAATAGAAGAGAAACTCACTTCTTTGGGGCAGTTCTTTGTGTCCTACAATAAAAACTAAAACAAATGACAAACAAAAATATCTTGTGGTTAATACATTTGACATTCTATTGGTGTTTTCCTCCTGGGCTGGTAAGGGCCTTTGATGACTACAATAATCACAAAGAAAAGAGAGAGAGACACACACACACCCAGGGAGAGAGTGGAGGGAAAGGTATAGACATGGATATGATCACTATATTGCAAGTGAATATTTTCAAATGACAAAAATTTCAACTCAAATTTCTCTTATTAAATTGCAGATTAAAAACAACAACAAAAAAACCCTTCTCTTTCAAACATTGGTGTGCTCCAGATAGACCAAAAAAACTTTAGACTTCAAAATAGCTAGAAATGCTGGATGAAATAGAATAAGCATTTTTCAAAATACACAGCTGACTTTGTAAGAAAGCAAGTAAAAATTTACCATACAACTTGGCAATTCTTCTAAGTATCCACTCAAGAGAAATGAAAATGTACCCATATCGAGACTTGCATGAGAGTGTTCAAAGTCATGTTTCATAATAGTAAAAATGTAGAAACAACCCAAATGTCCATTAACTGATAAACAGATAAAGGCAATATGGTATATGCATACAATGGGATACCACAGAGCAGTAAAATGGGATGAAATATTGAGATATGCTTTAACATAAATGAATCTCAAAAACATAATGCTAAGTGAAAGAGGCACATGCAGAACTGCACACCTTGTATGATTCTGCCTTTATGAGATGTCCACACAATGGAAAACTATATAACCAGAAACTAGAATAGCAGTTGCCTGGGGCTGAATATGGGAATAGAGATGAACTGTTAACAGATAAGAGGATCTCACTGGGGTGGCGGAAATTTTCTAAAACTGGATTTTGATGATAGCTGTATAACTCTGTTAATTTATTAAAATAATTGAGTTGTGTGCTTAAAATGCACTTATATATTTTATGATGTATAAATAAATTTCTTTTGTAAAAAGAAAGTGAAAAAAATTAAGGACCCCCAAATTAAGGAAGAATGTAACAATTACCTTGGGAAGACTTGCTAATCTTGGTAGTCTGAGTTTAATGACCACGTAGGGCTGAGAACGGAAAGCTATCTCATCTGAGAATCAGCCCTATACGATCCCTCACATAAATTTGGACTATGAATTACCCTTTTTTCCTGCTCTTGGAAATCCTTGCCCAAGAAATAAACTCATTTGTCCAAATTGGTGGTGCCCCAGAGCTCCTGGTGGAAGTAAACACAGATCTTTGAAGGCACATCCATTAGCCCAAGTCCAACTGTAGTTCCACAGATAAAGCTCAGAGGAGCTCACAGTTAAAACAAAAAACAAAACAAAAATTAGAATAAGCCCCAGAGGACTTTAGATTTTAAGTTACAAGATTATAAATGTAACAAATGTATATTTAAACTATTTGAGAAATAAAAAGGAAATTGAAAACATAAACAAAAAAAGACTATCTAAAAATGAATCAGAATTTCTAAAAATTAAAACTACGATCATCAAAATGCAACAGACAGCTTAAAGAGTAAATTAGATCGAACTGAAGAAAAAATTAATTCATTGGAAGACAGATCTGAAGATAACATCCTTTATAACACAGGGATAGATAATATAAAAGAGATCAATAGAAAAGAAAGGCTAATATGTGACTAACTAAATTAAATTAAGTATCCAGAAGAAAAGCATAGAGATAATGGAAGAAAGGCAATGTTTGAGAACACAATAATTGAAACTTGCCCCAAACTGATTAAAGAACTGAGTCTCAGCTTTAAGATGGTCTGCAAATTCTAAGCATGACAAATAAAAAGAAATAGGTAAGTAAAGCTGTCATAGAAAAACTGCAGAAGAACTAAAAGAAAAAAATAAAAAAGGTATTACAATAGAGGAAAAAGGAATCACTAACAAAGGAATGATTATGGTCAGTTCTCTCAATACAATGGAAGCCAGAAGACAGTGGAACAGTATCTTCAAAATACTGAAAGAAAATAATTGTAATTTTAATATTGTATACATAGCTAAATACCATTCAAGTACTGGATAATCAAATGGTGATCTTGTATTTTTAAAATACTTCTGTATAAAAGCCCCACACACTTTTCTTCCCAAACACAACTTTCCCCATTCTTGAGTAAACTGACAAATAACAATATTATCCTATATAATCCAAACTATTAGGTAAGAAATTATATATTATTTTTTAAATTTATGTAAGAAGTTAATAAAGACATTACTGAAATCAACATACTAAAGAAATAATATTCTGTTGTAACATGATTTACTTAAACAATAAACACATTTTCTACCCCCCTTCCAATTCTAAGGAAAGGTAGGCCTGAATGGTCTCACAAATACGCCTGAAGTTAGAAGATGGGGGAACCAAGGTGATTTGATGGGTGTAGTGAGTGTGAACCTTTAATTAATAAATGCAATAAATAAATAAAAACGGAGTAAGCCTCCCCTACTCCAACTAAACATAAACAAGTAAAAAACATTTATAGCAGATAAACAAGCATAGCAAGTAAGCCTAGACCAATGTGTGTATAGTGATAAGACTAATGTGTGTAGTGATAAAGATGAACGTAGAGCAATAAGCTGCAAATATTTTGACCAGTGAAATGATATTGCAAAAATGTTGCAAAAACATGTTTTCGTGTTTATGTGTGTTTTGATGTATAAGCATGAGAAAAACAAGTGATGTAATATGTTTATGAAGGAGACTTAGCACAGTACATAAAAAGAGGCATCGGGTTGGACTGAGCGAAGCGAGTTCCCTGTCGGGAGAACATCATCGCCGGTGTTACCGACGCCCCGACAGTCTCATTGCCAACCACTCGCTGGTTCCCAGTCGCAACTTCTGCGGTGACCTCTCTGTCTAGATTGTGAGGCGTCGTCTCCTTATCGTGACAACTTGACGAGCTGCCAAACCGGGACGATTGTGGTGCGGACCTCGTCCCAATAAAGATAAAGTGAGTTACATCATATCTGTCTCTCTCTCGCTCCCTTTCTTTCATTTACGTTGTGACCCCCTGGCGGGACGCAGGGGTTTTGCTCGCATCAATGGGAGAACAAGGCCCCCAGCCGGGGAAAGAGGACTGGTTCTGGAGCTGGGGGAAACTGAACCTCAGTCTCCTCCACTTTAAAAAGCCGGGGCTTCAAAGAAATCCATATTTCTGATGGCTCCTATAGCTCTCAAGCCTGATAATCTTTTAGCCCAACCCTATAGGATGAAATTTCTGTTTTCCACAATCTCAGAACCTGTAAAAAAAAAACTAGCTGGGGACGCCTGGGTGGCGCAGTTGGTTGGACGACTGCCTTCGGCTCAGGGCGTGATCCTGGAGTCCCGGGATCGAGTCCCACATCGGGCTCCCAGCTCCATGGGGAGTCTGCTTCGCGGAGTCTGCTTTGCTCTCTGACCTTCTCCTCGCTCATGCTCTGTCTCACTGTCTCTCTCTCTCAAATAAATAAATAAAAAATCTTTAAAAAAAAAAAAAAAAACTAGCTGGAAATACTTCTAGATGGAATTTGTAGCACATTATATAATACATTCTTGCAATAGTTTCCCACTAATAATAGTATTAGCTAGAAGTTTCCAACTTTGACTCCTCATCCCCCAATCCCAGGAGATTTAAAAATAGAAACACCTGCTTTAAAAGATGTTTACAAAACTGACAGCTTTTTCCCCAAGAACACTGTGCTGGTTAGGGAATACTAGGTGCCAGTTTACAGGTCTGTCCAACAATAGCAAAGAAAATTGCTACAGTAGTAAATTTTCAATGACTTTTTTTTTTCCTGTTTAGTTGTGTCATTTGGGGACTAGACTGATACATTAGGGATGCTTGTGCTAGTCCTAGTGATTTTGCTGCCTCGTGTTAGGTAGGCCTCCTTCCTCATGCAAAAACAAAATGGAAACTCTAAAAGTGCTTGTACTTGCCACTAAGTCTGGACTGTGTGTAAGGTTTCAAGAATCCCTAGTTAGGCCAGGTAGTCCAGAGTAGTAGTCCAGAGGCAAGTAAAGAAGGGTACAGAGATAGCAGTGCCATACTGCTGAATGGTTTACTCCTTTTATCTCAGTTTTAGGAGTAAAATGTCTGTTCCTTAAAAAACAAACAAACAAACAAACAAAACAATGCTGGGCAGAAAAAGCAAGAAATATGGTAGTTAGATATCTGCCCTCTAATAAATACAAAATAATGTTAAAATTAATGTCAAATCTCAAGCTGATTTAAAGATCCTACAGTGGGTAAAGAGCTAACAAACGCCTCCTTTTCTGAATGAGAAGTTGACCTTTGGTTAACTTCCTAGATCTGTTCCCCTAAAATGATACATTAACCATGTTACTTTAAAGTAACAATGATAGCTAATTGGTAGATAGCAAAGAGCAGTATAAATACCTGATGGGGATACCACTGCTTTAGATTCCTTCAGGGCAGTCATTCTTGTAACTAGCCATGTAACTTTCAGGGATGCTAGATGTTACGCCTATTGGTCATTCCATGAGATAGTAGTTCTTGGGAGTTTGATGTTTCTAAGCCAGGGCAGTGCCCATAACCACGCTATGTGGATCTCATCTCCTTGCACTTGAGCTTCATCTGGTGGTAAAAGAAAATGCTTCCCTGACTGCTGGGTGAGCTGTGGCATGGGGTGCTGCAAGGTCTACAGAAGAGGACTGCCTAACACCGTCCTCTGGCAAGCTGAGGTTCCCATCCTCATCATTCTGAATCGACTATGCCAGTGGTGGTCTATGATGGCGTAATGCTAAATATTTAGTTGCACATAGTAAATCTTATGGTAGGCAAAGCATCTACATGTTTAATTTTTAGTGTTTCTCATGGTTTTAGGTCTATAATCCAGAACAAACAGCATATTGCTAATGTCATGAACTAATTAACTTTAGTAACATTTTAATTTGTTCCTCGATTCAAAAATTTTTTAAGAAGGTTCATTAGTAGCCGCTCTGTGATAAACAGACTGTAAAGTGAGAAGACAAATAAGAAATACAATGAAGCGGCCAGTGTGGTTATCAGTGGAGTTGGCTCTATTTGAGATCTATTTCAGGGGTAGAGCTGACCTGGCTTATTAATGGATGTGATGAGAGGTATGAAGAAAAGTGAGGCATCAGGGACATCTAAGTTTCGGCTGGGATAACAAGGTGAACAGTGATGCCATTTACTGAGTCAGAGAAGACCAGCAGCAGTTACTACAGGAGCGGTAGAAATGGGGGTGATGAATAACAGCCCTTCTACTCTGCATTTAGATTAACCCACTGAAAGGTAAGTACTTCCATTCGGCAGTGTGGGGAAATGATGCTTTGAGAAAAGTGATAATACGGATCCAGTTTTATAATCGGCATTATAGACTTAATTCCTTTTATAGGAAGTGGGGATGAATAAAGAAGAAAAGGTAGGAAAGGCAAAACACAGCTTTAAGTGTGCAGCACATCATGTGTTAAATTGAAACAACCCCAAAGTTCAACTTCCTTCACTGTTCAAGGAGAAAATCCTTCACTATGTACTTCAGGATAAAGGATTTGCAACTATATGGTGCTTGAGAAATATGCTATTGCTGTAATTTAACTCACTGTATGTGGGCTTCAAGATGCACAGTGGCATTCCAAACCAACTTTTAAAGAAAATTGCATGGAATTTTCAAGACATCAGGAGCGTTCTTTAAAGTTATGCAGAGAAAACGGATTTTTGATAGTTATGAATTACATTTAGTGCTGCCAGATTGCAGGGAACACTCTTTTTGCCTCGGTATGGTTAGAATTACTGTTGACAAAGTTTTAATTTAAATTTTTAAGGATTTAAATGGAAGAATATAGGTCACTGAATTTTCATTCATTGTGTAAGTATTACTAGTGGCAGAAAGCAAGCTTTGTTAGTGAGGGTCCAATTTTGGCCCGGGAGTCCATCTTTTCTGTAGTAGTTGGGAATTGAGTATGTGTTAGTGAGAATAATTTGGCTCTCAGTCAGTCAATCAGTGGACTGAACACGCACAGTTAGAAACCTGCCTGGCACAGAACAGAAGCTCGGTTCAGAAATATTAAATGCATTTGTGAGACAGACTCAAGTCCACACAAATCATATATTACAATCACAAGCTGGAAGGGATTCGATCTTTCCTAGCAGGCTGTAGATTTAGATAGATTTGTAATAGTCAGAAAATACCCTACACAGCCCCAAAGTCTAATTCTACAATTTTCAACTGGTTTCCTGAAGTTGAAAAACAGAGGTAAATATTTGTAGAGCCCACTGCATGTAAAAAATGTTTTCGGGAGCCTTGCCATATCCAGGAAACCATAAGAAATTATAGTAGGTGTCTAATTTAAATGTTGTATCTTAAAATAACAAATGTAAAAGTATATGCTGTGTAGGCTATTAAAAATAAAGACCACTTCCTTGAATAGAAATTTAAAAGTTATATTTTTTCATAAATGTGAAAGAGTAGAGTAAGTTTCACAGCAACAATCTAGCAAAAGGATGAAGTATGTGCTGTGTTGAGAAAAGCAGCATATTGTAGAAAGGCACAGCCTCTCGTGCCTTTGTGTGTGTAGTTGAGAGGGTCTTCCCTTGGATCTATGCTGTTTGCTGTCTTATTGTCCTCAAGGGCCACCAGCTCTAGAACCCATGTTTTCCTCCACAGAATGATAAATATGATGGATAACACTGACATGTATGGCACATACTCAGGAGCATTCCCTAAATTACCCCAGCCCCCAAATATTGCTGAAATAAAGAACATGACAGAAATTTGGGGGGAACATGCATATGGAGAAGTGGTGACTGGCTTTCACAATAACACATTTCCCAAGCATGTCAATAATGAATAATACTATATGGATAAATACCGCATGCCAAAAGCTGTGACAAGAAAGAACCCACATATTATGTGCAAATTTCAACATGCTTGCTAAACTCACCCCTCCTGCTGCTCAAGAAAATTCTACCAGAATCCAAGTGACTTTAAGAGAAGAAATTATTGAATTTGTCCTAATTTATAATTCTTCAGAAAGTAAATCATTTCCAAGCCTTGAATGCAAGGTGTGTTGTAATGGCAAAGTTGAAAACGAATGCTTTAAAGGATTTCATGCAATTTCTTATGTAAACTAGAGCAGAAGGTATGATTCTCAGAAAAAGCCAAGATACATTTGCCTCAACATAAAATAGGACTGATTGAATTTCAAAGTCTTCGTTTATTTTGTAGAGCTGAAATGTTAAGTTCCTTATTGCTGTTCAAAATTGGCTTGAATCGTATGCTATTATATGTGTGTAATTATAATATATATATTATTCTCATTCATTTAAAAGAAGTTTTTGGTTACTATAGGATGTACATGATGTAAATTTCAAATATATTCTTCTCAAGCACATTCAGAAAGTGTCATTCTGGATGATTTCAGCTTGGTCATGAGCAGCTTCTTGAACAACTGTCTGGTCCTCAGTACACCAGAGAAGCATCTTTGGACTTCAGATCTCCAAAACGGACTTCCCAAAGCTGACTTCAGAGAGATTCTCAAACAGACAGAGGGCAGGGAAGGGGCTGGAGCCTACTAGGCTATTACTGTGATTTTAAATCTAGAAGAACAGAAGAATCCTTTATGAGAGGAAATAAAACACCTTCAAAGCAAAACTGCTTTCTTGGAGAAGCTCCTAGATATACATATATGTGAGGAAAGAGAAAGCAGGAAGGAAAAAAATTTCATCTGAGAAAGAGAGACATGATTAAAAATCATCATTCAATCATCAAACGATACTTAGCTAGTTTTCTATGTAATTTTTTTCTGCTTTTAAGAATTATTTACCATGTAAAAATATCGTGGCAAGCAAATTTTACATTGTATCAGTATGAATGTAGTTCATTTTGATGGATATATATATGTATATACACACACACACACATATATATCAACTAGAAAAGTACCATAACTCCCTGAAGATAGACAGAATTTTCTTTTGTTTACTTCTTATTTCTAATTCGTAAAATCTCTTTTTCTCTGCCCACACTCAGTCATTCTTAATGAAAGACAAGTCGCTTTCAGGTGTTCGGCACACACTGCACACAGACACACATAGGCTGGATCAGCCACGTCAACTCAATACAATTGTTTGAAAAGTTGAAAAGTTCAAACTATTTATTTAATGTCATGCAGATAAACCCAAGAAAAGGAACACATTTGACAGATAAATTTTAGGTGACTGAATCTTAAAATCCCAAGGAAACGTATTAGGATAAGGGTTAAAATGAGTCGTTTAATATATAAATTGAAAGTACATTTGATTTACCAAATTAGGAAATTAACAAAACTACCTTTTTTGCCTCTGGAGAAAATTCCATTTAGTATCTGTCTAAGGTGAAATCAATCATCAGGAGAATCTCTTTGCCTCTCTTTCTCCCAAAGATATAAGATGGAAGCACTACTAATCCCTTATTTCACAGATAATAAAAGCAACATGCAGGATTTGATGAGCATGGGAAGGTTGGCACCTTCTACCTCAAGAAGAACAGTGACCATTTTGTATCAAGGAAATCCATCTGTTTTCTACTCTTGAGCAGGTCATTGACTGACAGATGTAGTTCTTATCTATACATTGAAGAAGCTGAATCACAGCAGTTCAACTGCTGGTCATTCTAGTAAGAGATGAAATCAATTTAGTGAGAGTACAACAAGCACTATAAATGCAAAATGCATTTTTCACTGTAGGACAAGAAAGTCTGAAAGCCCCTGGATGAGATTATATAAGACCATACAGTTTGAACAGTTTTCTACTTATTTCCAAATGGATCTAAGAGGTCTAATTTTAGTCCTTATTTAAAACAAATGCAGAAAATCAGAGACATATAAAATCAGAAGGAAATCTCCAAAAAGTTGATGGAGTACCTAAAATGTAAAACTACTTCTCCTTCCTAAGTCCCACCTCTAACTTCTCCAAAAGCAGAAAATGCCAGTAAGATTAAGAGAGTGTCGGATATAAGGGACTAGAAGTTTCTAGTATGTAGGAAATCCCTAAATGAAGATGCTTTAAAACTCAAGGACTGATATCGCTGAATTGTAATGGGAGGATTGGATTTGTGCTGAAATACAGAGTAAGTTTTAAGCTGGAGGAATAAAAGAAAATAGTGATATAAGATTCAGAGTGCAACAGACTTTAAAGGAGGAAGTTCTCTAAATTAAAGAAAAAGGGGGAAAAAAGCCCAATTCACTCAAAGAACCAGAGTTCTTTAGAAAAGCAGCTGATGCCATGTCTCTAATATGGAATGCACAAAGTGAGCCTGTTGTATCTTGACATAATCGTTCTGTATCAAAAGCACACAGGAACAGACTTACAGAAGCTTCCAATACCAAAGGCAGGACAAACTGAGTATTAGTAAGAAAACAACTGCAATGGATTGCTGAGCTTATAATGATAATGCAACAACAATAACTCTTCACAGGTTACATTTAGAAGATGGAAACCTAACTAATATTTTGAAAGCTGGTCAATAAAGAGAAAAAATAATGTATTATTCTTTTCTTTCCTATATTAATTGAACTCAGGTAAACCAAAAAGTCAATAACAGAAAGCTGCTCTTAATATACGGAAGTCGTACTAATAAGTGGAAAGAGAAAGACCTGCTGTAAAGCTCAGTTACTGTCAGTATTAGTGGATATAATGTGAGCCTACCTAGTGACAGAAATACAGTAAAATTAATTATTTTAATGTTCGATTTATATATTAATATGAGCATTACTATCACCTTCTAAGGGGAACTTAATAAATGTTTGTTTTGTTTTGTTTCAAAATAAGTTAGATGACAAATATCTTAAGTACGCTAATTGACCAGCAAATCATGAAAAAGATTTAGTCAAACATCCGCTGAGGAGGACAAAACCATTTCAAAGAGAAGGTAAAACCCTAAGAAAACACTTGTAAGTGGAGGATATATGGTTTGCTGCTTTAGAAGGAAGAGATGCAGCTCTTGGGTTTTCCTCCCTTTCTACTCTTACTTTTCATGATATCTGAGAAAATGAGCTGCTCTAAAATTAAGAGCATAGAGGAGGTAGAGAGCAAAGCCACACCAAAGAGATTCTGTTCTGACTTTTCAGAGAATATTATTGGAAGAGGCTCTCCTTAAGGGAAGAAAAGTAACGGGCACCTGAGACAGATACGACACTAAGGAACTTCTGAGCTCAGGTTCACGGTAGATGAACTTAAAGAACAGTTGCTTACGTTTTTGAGAATGGTACAACTGCATATCTCTAGAAATAGCTGTACTTTTAAAAGCTGCTATGAAATTATGTCATTTAATGTTGGCTAAAATTGCTTTCAAAGGACTATTTCAATGAAGAAATTATTTCTATATGAAAAGCAGAGACATTTGAGGAGTTATCTGCACGTAATTCAGTAAACGATTTACAGTAGGAGATTTTAGTTCTAGCTTTGCTGAATTAATTAAAACTGTCTGGGCTCAACTTTATTCTCCATTTAAAAAAATCAATAATATTTCTGCTTCCTTCAGAAATTTTGGGGGAAAATTTAGAAAGGAGATGTAAAAAAATTTTTTTATTCCTGAAGAATTAAAGACAGTTTTGAAATTATTAAGAAAATATTTGTTGAATACATGAGTACACATTTAACATCAATGAGAGTCTCTACCTTCCAGCTAGGGAATGTTTAATCTCAGCATGCAACTGGTATTTGGTGTCGGCATAACAAAGTTATAGTGAATAAGCACGTTAAACCTATTAAGTTCTATAACGATATAATTAGATCTTAACGGGTAGCTGCTTTGTGACATTGTTTTTTATACACAGATGGACAAACATGGTAGCACAGGATTCAGTTATATTTTTTAAGCTCTGAGAACTGGGAAAATCTAACAAGACTGTCCAGCAATAAATACTTATAAGCACATCACTTGTGATTATGCAAGAGACTTGACGTACCATTGAACACATACCACATCACTACTCACAAACTATGTGAACCTGAGCCTTTCTAGGCCTCAGTTTCTATATCTGCAGGCCTAAATTTAATAGTACTATCTAAAGTGGGGTGTTAAGGGGATTAAATAAATAATACCCGCAGAAAACACCTAAAAAATATTAACTATTTTATTATTACGATTATTGTCATGAAAGTTTACCATTTGATTTCCTTCAATTGAACTGGATACTTGATTACTTAGAACTCAAAGTAGTGTTTCCTTTTATATATGTTAAGTGAAGTTGTTACCATGGGAATGGTGAATAAGACGGGAAAAGTTGAGATGAAAGTTGGAACTTACCCTGAATTTTCAACTAGAATATTTTCATAAGGTTTCTTCAAAATTTGCCCGTGTGTGCACGTAATCACTTTGGATGATTTCTGTTCTTTCTTTAGATTAACCAACGCATACAAACTCATCCATTCAGACACCTGTTCTTGCTCTGAGCCTTTCCTAGGGCTGTACTACCTCAAATGCCCTTCCTTCTCATCTCTGTCCTCCCATGCCTCTTCCACCACAGATAGTTCCCCAACGATTTAAATCTCTGATGATCTGCCCTCCTGAACCTCTATATCTTAGAAGGCCTATTTTTCTATTTGACCTCATCATATTGTTTAATATGTCAGGAAACTTTTCACTGCTTCTATCTTCTTTCTCAACCTAAGAGTGTATACTTTCTTTTTTTTTTTTAAAGATTTTATTTGTATATTTCTATCCATCTCCATATTCTCCACATCCCCCAGGCAGCACTTACACAGTAAATATCTGCTGAACGAAATAAAACACAAAAACAGTCCAGAATAAATCACAGGATTAGAAAGGAATTTAAACATCATATAGGTCAATTCCTTACTCAATATTTCCATATTCTCCTAAAGAGATTATCTCAGCATAAATCACTCTTTTTAAAGATTTTTAAAAAGTAATCTCTACACCCAATGTGGGGCTCGAACTCATGATCCTGAGATCAAAAGTGGTATCCTCCACCGACTGAGCCGGCCTGGTGCCCCTCAGCTTGAATAATCCTTGTAATAGAGAATTCACTACTACTCAGGACTTCTATTTTGAAGAAGGTTTTTTTTTTTTTTTTTTTTTTAAGATTTTATTTATTTATTTGACAGAGAGAGAGATCACAAGTAGGCAGAGGCAGGCAGAGAGAGAAGGGGAAGCGGGCTCCCTGCTGAGCAGAGAGCCCGATGTGGGGCTCGATCCCAGGACCCTGAGATCATGACCTGAGCTGAAGGCGGAGGTTTAACCCACTGAGCTACCCAGGCACCCCTTGAAGAAGTTTTAACATCAGGAAATTGTTACTCGTGTAGGATCTAGGATTATTGCAATTATCTTGGTGTTCATTGCAGTCCCCTTTAGATCTATTAACCACTGGTAATAATCAATAATAATTCTATTTATAATAAAGCATGGTGCAAGGAAAACAAATGCTTAGTCTGCATACTCAAGAACACAAAGCAATGAGGGTTAAAGATGAAAACTCTGAAAACTGACTATGTGATTTGGGACAAATTTCTTTTACAAGATTAATGTTAAAAACAGCTAATTAAAACTAAACACTACATTTTAGAAATGCTAAAAGTTAGAAAAGTTGGAAAGTTAATATTTCACTTAATTCAGTTAAATATAGAAATTTAGTATTTATTTATAAAAAATTAATAAATTAATTTAGAGCAACAATATATATGCATTTGGAGTTATAAGAAAATTTAGGGGCAAATAGAAATTGGTCTGTTTGTCTTTTAAATGTAGGTTAAAGGTTTTCTTGAGTGAAATAAGTCAAGCAGAGAGAGTCAATTATCATATGGTTTCACTTATTTGTGGAGCATAACAAATAGCATGGAGGACAAGGGGCGTTAGAGAGGAGTAGGGAGTTTGGGTAAATTGGAAGGGGAGGTGAACCATGAGAGACTATGGACTCTGAAAAACAGTCTGAGGGGTTTGAAGTGGCAGGGGGGTGGGAGGTTGGGGTACCAGGTGGTGGGTATTATAGAGGGCAAGGCTTGCATGGAGCACTGGGTGTGGTGAAAAAATAATGAATACTGTTTTTCTGAAAATAAATAAATTGGAAAAAAAAAAAAGAAAAAAACTCCATTATAGATGAAGCAAGAGTTCATCTTTGAATTGGTTATGGGAGTATCTTCTGGAAGAAATGTCTTTTAAGTCCTTCTCAAAAGATTTGAGATTCTGTGGTCTATGATGGCAAGCCAAAGTGATAAGCATTATTATTGTTCAGCCTTTTATTTCAAGGTTATGTAGCTGTGGTCTTAGGATGACCTAGGAACTGAGGAAGAAAGTCAACAATTTCTTTGCTGCTAAGCAAAGAAAAACATTTAGAAAAAGTTACAATTAAATACCAAATACCAAATTTTTGGTGAGAAATTATGACCATTACTGAGAAGAAAAAAAAAAGGATATAGTATTTGCTAAGTACATTAGTAGGCATATCAACTAGTAGTGAGGAACTCCAGGAATAAAAATAGAGAATTAGAAGTGAAAAGAAATAACTTTTAAGATGGACATATAAACAAGGGAAATTTGCAACAATAGAAGATTTAGCAATTTAGTACTATTTTGTTAGAAACAATAAAAGCTATCTATATTTAAATGATAGAACAAAAAAAGCATGAATAATCAACAGTAAACAATAAGACCTTCTTTTTGACTTGCAAATGTATTTTCTAAAGTTCTTCTCTGTCACTTTACAACTATTAGAGTTATTCCTGCTGACAAAAGGAGCTGAATTTTACCCAACAATCTTGGAACAGTTTGAAATACAATTTGAAAATGAAAAAAAATGTAAAAGGAAAAACCAGGAATTTAATTTTAAAGGAAACATCACTGTATGTAATGCATACCTAATAATATGAAAAATAACATAATATATATAAAAAGAACAAAATTATTTTTAGTATGAGCCGCCTTCTTGAATAATTTATCAGTGTTGGTTTGATAAGAAAAGATGAAGCACTCTTGATAATAGCATAATCCAGAATGCTTGTTAGGATTTCTTTTTGTTTCTTCGGCATGCTTATTTATTTTAATAATGCATCCAGGATCCTAATTTGGGTTAACTAACAGATGAAGAGATCTGGTTGCCCAAAAAGAGATAGGGAATGTACAACCTATAAATCTTTCAATAACATTAGAAGGTCAACAAGGCTGAGGTGAGGTGTGGGTTACAACAAAGAAAAGATTAATGTCAGCAGGCCACTCCCTGCCATTCTTCTTGTCTGGAGGAAGGAGATGAATTACCCTTTTCTTTTTTTCCTTAAAATGAGCTCCCCGTTCTCTCAATCCCATCCTATTGAAAGCTCCGGGAATACAGAAACTATTGATATCTTGCATCGAGAACAGACCCCAGCACACAGTAGGTGCTGAGTCTATCTGCTGACAGAATGAATACGTGTCATGTCTGTTGCATGGCAGACCAATTGAAATGTCATCTCAAATAGATAACCATGGGAATAGTGACATCCTTGACTTGGGAGACCTTTTGCTCAGAACAATGCAAAAGTTTTGCAGGAGGCTTGAGGTTAGGTTTAAAAGTCCCAAATCAGACAGCAGACCAATGGCAAGAAGAGTAAGAGGCAACCAAAGACTGCCCTGGAGCAGTAGTCCCAGGGACCGTGGGAGTGACAGAGAGCCCATGGAGTGGCACAGAGTGAGTCTGTGGGTTGTCAGTGACCTTGTAGGCCACAAATATCAGTCAGCAGTTAAGTGTTTACAGTCCTCTTTAATTAAAGTTTATTTGACAACTTGAGAGGTAAATCAAAAGATACCCTCTAGAGTATATTTCTAGGGGGTCTCAGGAGTGGCTGAAGTCAAAGGAAATACGATAACAACCTAGAAGGAAAGCTAGGTCCTTTTTACAATTGCTCCCTGACACAGGGTCACACTTGTAAAACTCACTCTGGAGATATCAGGGGAGGCAAGCGCTTTATTCATCCATCCCATTCATTACACTTCCTGTTCTGTGCCATGCAGCCCCAGACAGACTGGCTCTGACCTCCACAGGCTTGAAGGATACATGTCACTTTCTATTCCTTGTCTTCCTTTCAATCCCAAGGATACAATTTTCCAGAAGAGGACTTTCAACAGAAAAGTATTTGAAGGCAAGTGGAGAGGTAGATTGAAAACTAGCTGACAATTCTTGGAACAAAAGAAAGCACAATGGGAGTGAAGAGAAAATTATCCAAACAAAAATAAAGAGATGCCTCCCCTAAGATGGGGAGGCAAATGAAAGATTTCAGCTTTCTGCCGCATCTTTCCCTTTGCTCCCTACTAATAAGAATCTGGCTTAGATAGCTTAGGTATAGAAGTCAACGAGACAAGTACAGACTAATACAGGCCAAACTTCTAGATCATGATTTGCATAGACAGGAAAGCCACACTTGGAGAGGTTGGAGAAAAGAGGGGGAGGTGGGAGAGGAGGGGGAGGAAAGCCGATTCTTCTTCAGAGAAAGAGACAATTCTATTATATTAAGAACTGCCAATTAATGAGTACCCACTATGCCACGAGGCATGACGCAGATGTTTTAAATTCATTTTCACTACCTTTTTTGGTACATTTTATTATGTGCTTAACAGATGACAAAACTAGAAGCTTAAATAACTTGCTCAAGGTCATAAAGAAAAGAAGAGGCAAAACTAGATTCTAACCTAACTCTCTGACTCCTAAATTTGAGTTTTTCCCCACAATACTGCCTATATAAAATTTATTTGTTCAGTGATAGAAAAGTGACGATATTAGATTTCTCTTCAGGGAGCAATTTCCCAAGACTGTATTTTCTGTTTAGCTGGCTTGAATTATTGATTTGTTTATAATTGCCATCCTTTACCATAAAGATCTATGTTCAGTTTGGGGAATAAGAAGTCTATTAGAATGATAGTTTTCTTCATGACAACTATATCATATGTCAATTAAAATGAACATAACTTCATAATAGCCTGGCCAGGTGTTGCTATGTACTATAATAACACATTCAACATCTGTGAGAATCTTGACAAAAATTACAAATGATATGCCAGGCGAGCTGCTGTTTCTGAATCAATGCATTCTGCAAAAACTTCAAAAATCTCCGTATACTATAATGAAAGCATGTACAATCACAGCACCACAGAGGGAGGAGGTGAGGACAAGACTAACTAGCTTGAATATGGCTAAAGCAATAGGAAGCAGAATTCTGGAGTAGTCTCTCAAAGGATGAAACTCCCCCAGTTTCAGGTGTACAACAAATCTTACAACTTTTCAGTAGCCTCAATAATCTAAAAGTTCTACAGAATATATCTTTACTTATCCAGTTAAAGAAGAAAACAGGCAACTGTTTTTCTGTCTTAAGATTTATAATTAACACAGGGCAAAGGATCACAGCCAGCCTTCCCCAGCAGAGCAGTTACCTCCAATAACATGCCGTTTCTCTGGTTACAAATGAATAATCCTTTTTGCTGTCTTTTTTGACAAAAATTATTCATGTGTTATTGGCATGTTACCAGGGGAAAAGAGCTGAGCTGAGCTGAACTTTCAGTGATTTTTTAAAATTTTATAATCAAATAGCAATTATACTACAATCTCATAAACTATCGACCTTTACCCCTCCTCCTCAATTGTGCCCCAACATTTTGAAGAACAGAATCAATAGATGGCTTTCCATGAACCCTCTGAATACCTAAAACCAAAGAAAAGATGGAAGAGAGATGAGGTGAGGCAGAGCGCTTAGAGCTGACACGACTAAGATACCAGAAAAATTGAAATAGATTTCTCATCACCACGGCAAGGAAGTCCCCTATATGGCCATTTCTGGCCCTTTCAAATGGACTGGATCAGTTGTTCTCAACTTTGGTTCATGTAACATCATTTAGGCAGGTTTTACAAAACCTGTGCCCCAGTGCCACCTCATAGAAATTCTGATTTAATTAGTCTTGAATAAAACTCAGGCATCAGTATGCTTTAGAAACTCCCCAGGTGACACTAATGTGCAAAGATCTACCAACCTAAGTGAATAAACGTGAACCATATTGGCAAGGTTTTAACAACGTTTTTGCCTTACCAGGAGAAAAAATCCCCAAATTTCTAAACACCAAAACATGATAATATCAAGAAACAAGAGTAATAAACAATAACTACACAATGGCAACAACAACAACAACAAAAACCTCTTCCAAAACCTAGGAAAGGATGTCCACAATAGCCAAACTATGGAAAGAACCTAGATGTCCATCAACAGATGAATGGATAAAGAAGATGTGGTATATATACACAATGGAATACTATGCAGCCACCAAAAGAAATGAAATCTTGCCATTTGTGACAACATGGATGGAACTAGAGCGTATCATGCTTAGTGAAATAAGTCAAGCAGAGAAAGACAACTATCATATGATCTCCCTGATATGAGGAAGTGGTGATGCAACATGGGGGCTTAAGTGGGTAGGAGAAGAATAAATGAAACAAGATGGGATTGGGAGGAAGACAAACCATAAGTGACTCTTAATCTCACAAAACAAACTGAGGGTTGCTGGGGGGAGGGGGCTTGGGAGAAGGGGGGTGGGGTTATGGACATTGGGGAGGGTATGTGCTTTGGTGAGTGCTGTGAAGTGTGTAAACCTGGCTATTCACAGACCTGTACCCCTGGGGATAAAAATATATGTTTATAAAAAATTAAAAAAAATTATTAAAAAAAAAAAACCTAGGAAAGGAAAGAGGCTAGAAGAATTTTGTAAAAAATCTTTTCCCCCTCCTGTAGGAAAGCAACATTTACCAACACTAATCATTAGACTTGGTGCTGGGTACATAAATAGGACATCAGACATGTATTCCCCAAATGAGGAAACTGAGCCTCAGAGATGTGAAGGAACTTCCCTAAGTCCAAAGAACAGATAAAGACAAAAAGACTGAACTTGGTCCCAATTGTATCTCAAGTCCAAAGCTTTTGTTCTCCTTCACTTCGCCTGGAACATTTCTTTGCACTTGCTAACTTAACAGGTGCTAGGACAGAGTGTAATTTTAGCAACATTTCCACTGTAGGACCTTGAAGAGTTCATTCTAAGGAACTTAATCTGTAGCTCTCTGGGCCATTAGCAATCTGACACTGGCACTGCATAGGTAAAGGGGAGAAATATATAAAATAAGATTGGAGGGGCAGGTAGACTAATGGTAAAGGAGCTTGAATGCCAAGGAAAGAGTTGGAATGAATGAATGTATTAGCTAATTAACAAATCTACCTGCATGCCCTAGATTGACAGAACTCTCTAAGGGCTAGACAACGGGGAGATAAAATAGGTTTTAGAATTACTGTATCTAAGTGGCAATCTAATATGTGAAACCAGAAAACAAAGTACAAGGAAAAAAAAAATATCAAAACACTCCTTTTGCACGGTATAAGTAGGAAAAGACCCCAACAACCCAGAAACATGATGAATAAATCCACATAAGACTCATTTTCCATTCTAAAAAATAAACTCAGAAAAAGAAATTAGCATTATTTTAAACCAAATATTTTATGTTATTTTTTATCATAGCTATAGTAGAATTTTTCTGATGGTTTAATTTAGTAGCTGATAAAATATAGTTCTCCCACCCAAGACAGATGGTCAGCATGACATCCTAGGATTGGAGTCATTTATTAGCATATGTCAGAGTTAACAATTGAAAAAACCTGATGAATTATTAGTTTCCCTCAAGGTAAAAAGCACAGTCTCAAATTTAAACAAACAAATTAAAAAATCAGAAAAGAAAAACGAAAACCAGTTCAGTCTCCCATAAAGTCAAATATCTGCTTAAAACTCTAGATAAATACATAAATTACTAAGAAAAAATACATAAAGCTGAATAAAAAAGGAAAGGCTAGGTTATTTTCTTTTTATTTCTCCAACAGGATGATTTCACACTTCTCATTCTTTTTTTTATAAAACAACTTGCTTTTCTCTACTTTAAAGAGATATTGAAAATTAAGATAATTTAAAATCTTGCATACAAATATATACCCTGCGCTTCCTACATATCTAAACATGGAAGTTTCCAAGGCTTTAAAAAATGTGAAGCATTAAACAGTGTGCCATTTGGAATGTCAGCAGGGAATGTATTTGACATGACATTAAATTAAGCAAATTAACTCTAGTAATAACTTCTTTAGTTATATTTATTATACCAAATATTTAGTTCTCCTAGTATTTATTTTCATTGTGTAAGTTTTTTAACCACACATTTTAACCCTACGTGAGTGTGTGTGTGTGCACACACGTGTGTGTGTGAACTGATACACATGTTCATTTTACTCTGGGTCCTAGTCTTATGATTTCTTAATTTCTTTTGGTGTGACCAGAGTTAGTGCAAATAAAGATTAAGTAGACTCTATGAGATAGTGGCTCGTGATTTCTTTCAAAAAGTTTTCACAGATTTTGTAACTTTTCATTCTAAAAAAAGATGAGGACAATGGCTCTTTACATACCATAATCTGTGATTTTACAGGACACCAAATACAGCTCTTTCAGGTTTTGTCCTTCCTTTGCAATGACCTCCACACACCTAAAACACACACACAAAAAAGTGGTGAGTTACACTAATATATTTCAAGTTAAATTAGCAAGAGTTTGGCCATGACTGTAACAGGAAGAGGTCAGCTTTTGATGAATGCCACAGCTCTCTTCTTTCAACAAACTTCTTTCAAGGTGTTTCAGGAAAAAGTGTTATATTCCTTGCTTTAAACTCAAGTGCTCTAATACCCAAATGACTTTAATTAAGTACATTTATGACTAGTGTATATTTTAAAACCAAAGTGATGAAAAGTGTTATTTCTATAAGAGTAATATCACTTTTAGCAATAGATCAGTAAACACACGTTATACAATGAACATGTCATTTACATAATAATATAAAAGCAATTATAATGAAGCTAGAATATAGATGATGGTCATTATAGGTGGACAGTAATATTATTCATGTTTCAGTTATTAATGATGGAGTCTGATAACACTAAAATACACATTTTTGTGTACTTTATTCAATATAAACCAGAAATATTTAAAAATCTAACACTGGTTATAGATTAAAAAAAAGGAAGATCTGCACATGTAAGAACTTTAAGATCTTTTACTTTGAAATTTTTAATTCTTAATATTTTAAGTGAATTGTTGTATAGATATGTAATATAGATATAGATACATAAGATTTATAGTCTTTCCTGGTTTCATTTAAGTTAAAAGGCTTTTGAATGGTGCACTCAGATTTAATAGCCATAGCAGAACATGCAATACAGAACGGAATGAACTTTAAAAATAATGATTAACAACGCCATCCATTTTGTGGCTCAGTCTCCTACAATATCAGAAAAACCTGTACAGTCATACTGACACATAGGAATATGCATCCTTCAACGTAGTCGTTGCTTTAATCTTTATAAATAACAGTTAAGTAAAAGGGTAAAAGCAAAAAGAGTCATTAACCTTTCCTAGGAAGTAAGGATCAAGTAATTTGATACCTGTGTGTATAATCCATCAAAAAATTACTGAGTATCCATCTCTGTCTTGCAGATATTTTATTTGCTGTCTGGCTTATTTGTAGGAATCTTCATAAAATGTCAGAAAATTTTATACAATTTTCCTTCACACAATTCATTACTGAAGGTTAAATTAGTTATAAAGAGGACATATTTTTCCTTTAGAATATTTTTATAGAATATTGTTTTAATGGAATGATAAACATTTCAAAGTTCCTTGGAATAATTGAATAAACATTCTTTTTTGTCTTTTTTTTTAAAAAAAAAGGATTTATGACAAAAATGGAGAGGTTCTTCTATGGCTACAGCAGAAAACTTAAGACAACAATACAATGCAATTACCATTGATACAGCTTATTATAAAGGGAAAATTTTAAACCTAATTCCATATCATTTGACTTTAATGTAATATTTGAATAAACTCATAAAAACGGAAGAACAAAAGCAGATAAGACATTACAGGCAACAACTATGTTTTATTTACAACTTTAAAAATGAATTTTCATATGCTAAGGATAAAAATAAAGACCCTAGATGATTACAAAATCCTAAATTTAAAAAAAAGTCTGACTACTTTCTGCTATATCAAAGATACACATTTTATCCTCCTCTATCACCTACCAAAAGTTCACAGATGCAGCATTCTGTATGACTACCACAAAATGAAATAGATTAGTACAGAAATAATGTTTATGTCGTTTTTTTTTTCTCATGCTCTTTCTAAATAGTCCAAAATGCCTGATTTTACATTTGATTGTGAAAAAACTCTAAACAAATGCCGTATCCTATCTGCATTCCTGCTACCTGATTCTATGTAAGATACATGACAAGCACATAGGAACATTAAAGACACACAGAGCCCACTACGAAGAAAAAAATAACACAAATTGATTTCACTGTATAAGCCAGATCAAGTGCTGTTTCATAGGCAACAAGAACCAGTATTCATAGAAAATAAGGTAATCAAACGCTGGATGAAAAGTCTCTAAAAACTGATGAAAGGCCATGAGCATCAGGTTTCCCCCCTGTGTGTCAGTGGGAAGTCTTTATGAATAGATATAGTAACTAAATTTATCTTATTCAAGAGGCAATAGCCAAGAGATAACACATTATTAACAAATGAGTAGTAAATACCTTTTAGACAGAAAAAGAGAAAGGAAATATAAGAGAAAAGTACTTTGCTTTCACAAAGGATCACCTAGGATTTTTGCTCTGGTTTTAAAAGTTCAGTTGCACAAGGTTTTCCAACTAGTTTTAATTACCCTGTAATCACAGCCACTGTGCTAGAAGTTACGCATAACATGGAAGTATTCCTTGAATAAAGATTCATGGAGAAAAACACATTCCTTAGAAGATTTGTAGCAAAACTTAATTTCTTTAATGTAAATATCACATCATTCCCAGATGTGGTATTTGAGGAGAGAAACCCCAAATTCTGTGAATGTGGACTGAAACTCTCAATACAATAATATTAAACAAAATTGAGTGGTTCAAATAAATACCTCAAATAGCTATTGTTTGGAGAGTTGAAAGTGGAAATGGTTTGTATTGTCCTGTTACTGCAAATTGATGGAAATGAAACCCCACATCAACGAGCTAGTGCCTGAAACCTAGTGATTAGTCCAGGTCTCCTCTCCCAGGCAGCCTGGGAGACGTGTGACAGCACGTCTTGACAAGAGGCCTGCACAGTGACTATCCTTTCCTCTTGAAACTTCTAGAGTCCATTACAGTATATATTTGCAAGAAGTACATGAACATAACTCTGGTCTGTGGACTGCATTTATTCTAAATGATTCTCTATTTTAAAGGAGTCCTGGCTGTAGTCATGACCTTTAGTGTTATTAACATCAGAGCATTTCCCAGGTCACTGTACAGTAGGTATGCAGGCAACAAACAAGGTGGTAAAGGTCAGTAATTATTGAAACTTTTTGACTATAGGTACTTATGTAAGTTTTTTAAAGGGTATTTTTAAAATGGTACCAATAAAATAGAGAAACGTTTGTAAAGTGATAGAATCTTAAAGAAGGACAGTAAAGGGCTGCCTGGGTGACTTAGTCAAGTGTCTGACTTGATTTTGGCCCAGGTCTTGATCTCACAGGCATGATTTTGAGGCCCACCCTGGGCTCCATGCTGCATATGAAGAAGAAGAAAGAAAGAGAGAGAGAGAGAGAGAAAGAAAGAAAATGAGAGTAAGAGAATCAAAGATCACATTTAAAACTTTCATTTCTCCATCCTCTCTCCTATTCACAAATAATACATCGGAGAGTATCCATTAATCTCAATAATAAATTATAGTTTTGTCCCTAGGGACAAGCCACGAGTCCCTAAACTCAGAATCTAGAATTCGAATTTTTCCCATTCTTCACCCCACCCCCTGTTCCCATTATCCCTGAGAACAAACTTCAAAATATCATGTGATGGACATTCTCCACAGGTCAGTACATTCAAAGATTTCTCATTTCATGCATGACAACATAAAGAATTATAAAACTTGGGAAAAGAACTATATCCTCAGGGAAAGTAACAATCTATAAGATTATTAAGGAGGAATTAATAATGGGAAAATGGCATAGTTGAAAACAGCAGAAAATCCAATATTCTTAGACTAGCCCATGAACATCAAACACAAGCCAACTAAACGATTTTCCCAAATTCTGAGAAACAAAGTGATATGTATCTTAACAAGAAAGAATTAAAAAATCTGGAAAAACCCACCCTATTCTTACCTCCATGAAACCACAGAACCACCTACCTCCTTTGAAACCCCATACTCTCATTCTCTATAACATGAAGACCTGCACAAAGAGTTTCTCCAAATCAAATGCTCCAGGTTCAATATATTTTAGTTTAATCCTGAATTGCCTCCCCTCAAATTATTTTCTTCTTTGACAGGGTTCAGAAGAAAAAAAAATTGTTGCTGAGAGAAAGAGCAGGGGTGAAGGGAGGATGCTACATAGGGAGAGCATCTGATTGATTGACTGATTGATTGAATGATTTTAGAGAGGGAGTGGGAGGAGTCAGGGGAGAGGGAGGGAGAGAATCTTAAAGCAGGCTCCACGCTCAATGCAGAGGCTGAGGCAGGCTTCATCTCACAACCCTGAGATCACGGTCTAAGCCAAAATCAAGAGTCAGATACTTAACCAACTAAGTCACCCAGGTGCCCTTGAAGAAAATTTTTTAAATGGCAACCATTGTAAATTCTTGAGTAACAGCTATTGAGTGTGTGTGTGTGTGTGTGTGTGTGTGTGCCTGTGTGTGTATATATATATATGCACACACACACACTCTTCTAGAACTCCAAAAAGCATAAGAAAACCTGCTCCAAAGTATCCAGAATTATTATTTATAATAACACAATGTTATGTTCACTTGCTTTTGATAATGTTCTAAAATGCACCTGAAATATCTGATGAAATCTGAAAAGCAACAAAAAGGTTATTTTTGTCAGCTATATAGGAATTTTTTTTTTTTTTTTTTTTGAGAAGGCATTTACTTAGTTTCAGTGGAGGGAAAAATCTGTCTCCTTAGCAATAGATTCCTAATCACCTGATTTATGTGAAGGGTAAAGGTTAATGAATTAAGCTGTGTAAGCTTCAAAACTATCAAAGGAATTCAAAAGAGCCTTGAATTATGGAAAACAATGGCTCATTCTACATACATACCAAATTTTTATGTTTTTTGTCTCCTACTCAAAAGCTGGAACATGGCATTAGTGACAATTGAAAAGAACTAATGAGGAAATATGACTACACTGCTTGCAAGAGGAGTGTCCTAGGAGACCTTGTTACTGTTTGTGATGTGCTTCAAACCCAAAAGAAGCTAATTGGAGCTGCCAGACACTGGTTTGCAAATCTCACTTTAAAGGACAGGCTCAATCACCTTAGAGGTGTGGAAAGAAATGTCCCCATTAGAGATGCATTAGTATGGGCTTGGTGAATTTCTAAATAAACTTTAGGATGTTCTTTCCTAAGCCACTTTTATATTTGAATAATAGATATATCTTCAAGCAGAGGGAAAAATGCAACAAGACAAAAACAACCCCACAGATTTAAAACAAAAAAGTATGAAAAGGGCTGTAAAGTAATTGGCAAATAAGCACAATGGGGAGCTAGATATCTTTAAGACTGAATAAACATGTAGATCAAACTTTAAAACGTCTGAAATGCAAACACATTGTAAAAGGGATCTATTTAGGGGTTTAAGGAATAGAACTTCATTTTCATCATTTCTTGAAACTAAACAAGCCACCCTGTATTATATAGCTTATAAATGGGTAAAAGCATAAGAAGCTGCAACCCACAGACACATACAAATGAAAAAGGAATAACAGGATTTAAAAGATCTAAAGAGAGCAAAAAGGGAGCAAACTTGGCCCAATCCTGTGCAAGGAAACTCATCCTGACTTCAGGTCATTTAAATGATAGCAGAGGTCACCAAAACACAATTTGGCATCATATAGAAAGAATAATGATATTTGATTGATTTTTCTAAATCCTCAAATTGAGTTTACTGAAGAATAATCTGATCCCAGTGTAGCAAATGAATTGGCATGATTTACAGGTATATTCTGCTTTCAGAAAATGCCCTATATAAAAGATTTCTATTTACACAAAAAAGGCATATTTACAGGTAAACATGTACAAGATGAATCAATTCAATAATCTATTAATAATAGTACATTTCCCCTTAATACACAGGACTATAATTGTATCTATAAGCACTCTATTTATAGTTACTTTTTCTAGTAATATAATACCTTAACCTCACAGAAATAATATGCAGTATTATTGCTGTCTTCAACTTAAACAAGTGCACATAATAACAAATGAAAGACACAAGGCATCAGAATGATATGAGGAGTGTCCTTTGTATTTTATAATACACTTTCTTGTAAATGTTCTTCTATTCTATCCCATTAACAAGACAGTACCAAATATATACATAAGTCAATTTTTCACATAAACGTCCAAAAATATTCTCATAGAAGAGATGTTCATTGCAAGAGAGTTTTTTAAAAGGTTGACTTGCAATGAAAATGCTAAAGCATTTGCTCAAAGCATGTTCTTAATATACCACAGGGGCAAAGACTAGCAGTGACACACAAAATGTCACCAGCTCCACCAGTTAACAATAGTTATCTTGGGACACTCATTAAGTTCTCACTTACCAAATGTTATTCTCCAGAAAGCCAATATCTGATTAGTGAAATCTAAGATTAACTTAGTAATTTGCCACTTAAAACAGTGGAGAACTGATGCCCGTTTTGTCACACAAAGACAGCAAATGGTTACAAAATGAGAATAGTAGGTGTTTTTTTTTTTAATGAGATTTTAATAAGTGGCCTACAAATGGATATGTTATTGAAACTTAAGGTCTACCGGTTTCTACCTTTGCCAACAGAGGTGCTACACCTCTGAGGGAGGCAGAGCAGATGCTGTCATCGCTGATTCATTCTAGACCACTCTTTACCTAAGTGTCTCTAACATCAGGTAGGTTTCCAACTAGTGAGTAAGGAGGAGTCAGCACTGAAAAAAGGAGTTATACAACAACAATATTTTATAATATATTTAGGAAAGACCATTACAAACTAGCTCTTACAGAAATATTTTGTAAAACAAGTTTTAATTTATTTCTTAAAGTGCTTTAAATATGTTCAGATAGAATGAAGCCTCCACTATTTTAAAAACGCACATGCTCCTTAAGCTACTAAGAAACAAAATGGTTAAAAGCTCTTCTAAAATGGGTGGGGAGAGGGAGATTAAACTAACAAATTTGTGATAAACTTGGCTTTGGCTTTAATATTTCAGATGTATTTATCCAAAAGTCTTACTTTTAATTTTACCCATTATTCCATCTTTTTACCATAATTACACTAAGTCATTATATAACAGCTTGAGCTCACTTCTTCTAAGTATTCCTCAAAATATGCAAGAGGCAGAAAAAAGATTCTAAGGTTCTATTTATTTATTTAACTCAACCATGTTCTATTGAATGTAAATTCTGTGTTAGAAATATTCAAAGATATAATCAGAAGCCCACATTATTATAAAATGATGGTCGTAATGCTTATAATCTTGATAGATCAGCTACTATTTATTTTTGTTATTGCTGATGATAATATTCCCACCTAGGAACAGAAAAATCCTATCATTGAAAATAGTTATATTTCAGGACTAAAGGAAATGCTAGAAGAGAAAGGGGGAGGGAAATGTAAAGGTAAGACTTCCTAATTCAGCCGTTTATTCGTTCTTCAATGGGGAAAAATGTAGTTACTTTGAAATAGGAAAAGTTAAGAATACTCCTCCTTTTTAGCTTTTTGGGGTTCCATTTATTTATGACCAATAACTCTGGGGGAATCCAGGCACTGCACAGTGTTGATACAGTTAAGATTGGTGCTATCTTTATGGTTTCCTGGCATATTTTAAGACAGAGGACAGAAGAGAAGGTTTTTAGTATCCTACATGTTACAAAAATTTATTGTGTAGAAGCAAAAGCCCAGGCCCTTAAAAAACTCAGGAATATAAAAACATATAAAACTATGGTCCAGTTTAGTGCATGATAATTCATCAGGGGCCACTTCTTTTCTGGAAAAAAAGTGAGGCAATACTGTGGCAGCTCTAAACCAAGCCCTACCACCAATAATAAATATCAACTTTAACAGTAAAGCTAGAACTATTTCAAAGAGATTGTTAGGCTTCCAAACAACTAAAATGAAATTTAGGTGGACTATTCAACATATAATTGAAAATAATCTTCCTGCCCATCTCTACCCCATTTACTGTGGTTGCTTTAAGTATTGATAAGAAAGTTTCAATTCAAGAGACATCATATACTTTATGCTCACCTTTGGTTTAAAATGGCTATAACTTAAAACTAAATTATTTTAGTGGACTATAAAAACACCCAGAAGATGAGATTCTAGGCATTGTTCAGGAAAGAGTTAAGTACTTCCTTACCAGAAGACGCCACAAGTCGGCTTTGTAGTGACTAATTGCCTCTTTAACCTCTGTACTCTGGGAGCTGGCCTATGCTTCAATACCAGTTTTGTGATAGAGCCAAAGACTGATGTTCAACATAGACCTCCCATGACCTACGTAGCCAAGGAGTTAACTCAGACAAGATGCTGACAAAAGGTTTCCTTCTCACTTGGGAAGGCACACAATCTCTTTTTGGATAAGCCAAATTCTCAGAAGACTATAAAGCACAGTAGGTAAAGACAATTTATAAAAGTCAAAAGAATAGTTTCACTTTGGCTAACAATGATTCTAAACATCCAAATGTATCATTCAAAATTTTGTCCGAGAGATGGTTTTAGTGATAAGAAAAGAAATAGATTACTTATTTTAAAATGCAATGAAGAGGGCACCTAATTTGATATCTTTGAAAGCTCATAATTAGATAGCAGTAATAAGACACAAAGAAAGGAGGTCAAACATTCTCCATTCCAAATGTTTTCTATACGCTTCAACCATTCATACTCAGGAAGTCTGTACTTTGTCATTAATTTTTAAGTTTAGAAAATTTCTGGCCTGATCAAAAGCCAAATGAATAATTTTTACAGGTGATTTTCAGTAGTGATTACATAAAATGTAAATAAAATGAATTCTGCAATTGGGAGAAAAGCCTAGTGAAGGTTTCTTGTTAGTTTCTAAAAAAGAAGAGATGAGGAAGGAGTTCTGGATTAGGGAGCTGGAAAAGGGTGGGCAGTGGTAATAAAGTAACCCACATAATTCACCACAAAGAAGAAAAAAGAAAGATCTCATGGGCTTGATGAAGGCAGGGACATTACATAAGTTTGACTTTACTAATACTCAGCTAGATTGAACTCTGAACCCTCTGAGGCCCAAGAATCATCACTGCTGAATTCATAAAACCTACTTCCAAAGCCCTAAAACCGCAGCTACTTTATTCTTATTTTCTCCCATATCACTGCATAATTAGCATTCACGTCAGAGGTAAAATAATCTTTGCTCTAACATTTACAGGAAAGAGAGGAAGCAGGTCATGTTTAGTTGTGTTGGTACACTGAATTTACACAGAGAGATAACTTTTTTACTTAAAAAAGAAAGGATTACACTTCTTTTTCAAAAAAAAGTACAAGAATTTCTACAAATGACAATAAGGGATATCAAACAAGAATTCTCTTATGAAAAGTATACAGTTTACATTTTCTAAATCCTAACAGAAGGATGTTGGCTGGTTTCAGTTAATTTTTATCTATCTGAAGAATACAGAAAAAAGGTCCCCCCAATTTTCTTCTTAAATAACATTTAAGTAAATATAATAGAATGAAATTTAGAAATTCCAGGGAAAGGCTATTGAACATTACTTAGTTTTTCTGGCTACCAGGACAATTCAGTACTTCCTAATATAAAGTCCATTTGCCTGTAAAATATCCATCTCAAGGATTCTTTCTTAACTCTCTCCATCAATGAAAAGACTTGCTCATCAACCATTCAATTTATATTCAAAAGAGTATGTGGTATGTATGTGTGCATACATGTATATATATTTATGAATATAACTCTTAACAAATACATTTTCCCTTACCAACACTGTCATTAAACCAACAAAAATATAATTATTATAAATGCACTTAGTAAAAGAAATTTAGCCGCCTAGCCCCTGAAATGTCATAATCACTAAAATCCAGGTTGCTTTGCTTAGGCCAGTCACCAGTCTATTCTCTATAGGGAAAAACTTCATCTCCTTGTTCCTGGGGAGTGTGGTGGAAAGCTAATGAAAGCAGTATGTAAGACTGATAGAAACCATGGAGGGAAGCATTACTCAATTTCCCCTTGCAGAAAGTTGCAAAAGCATGGAGAAGGAAGGAGGTCATTTCACCATTTGTTTCAGACAGTGGGTACCTTTGCAGGCAACATCACATCAGACAGCCAGTAAGAAAAAGCAACACTCCCAAACCCAGTACTCAGCTTTGTGCTATTTTAAACTATAAATCAAAATTTCTCAATGGCATATTTCTCAATGTTCTACTGTTGATTACAATTACAGTTCTGTCTGCATAAGCAACAAACCATGTAGCAAAATGGAGTAACAATATTAAGATTCCTGCTCTACACACACAAAAAAACACTGCTCTCAAGTACCCAATAAAGGAAACATGCTACTATTCTGAGGAAAAAGCAAGACTTGGAATTGAGAAGAGAGTTTATTGTTTTTAAAAGTCATTAGTGGAATAAAGAGGCAAGAGCAATGCCAGGCATTTGAAAAAAGGACATCAGGTAAATGTGCTTGTAATTCAACTGCTCAGTTTTGTGCTGCCGTGGTCGTGAGAATATCATGAGTTCTGCCCTGATAATGATAAAATTTTATTAAAAAAAAATTTGGAGCACAAATTCCTTTTTGTGATCTTTTACTGAAAGGTAAATGCATAATCATCAGACACACAACACACTCAGGCACTTTGGCAAAATTGGGGGTTTGGGGGGAAAGAATGACAATTTAATGCCACATCATACTTTTAAAAAGGTGAAAGAAAATATAAGGGCAATAGTATAAGCAAGTCAGCAAATGTGATATAAACTCAGGGATGTATTAGTTGAATTAGTGGCTTGACTTAAGGTTGAGGAAAGAATATTGTAGAGGAAAAAGAAGAAAATAATATATGCTACGTATAACAATAAAAATATATAATATAATATATGCAATAATTCTTGTTACATGTAACATATATGTCATAATGAATATATAACAACACATTCATATATTTCATCATTAGTAAGGGATCTGAATTTATTTTATCTGTTTACTTATATCTGGCCTTATTCCACTAGAAATGCATACAAAATTATAAAAGAAATATTTAAGGCAAGAAAGGTAAGAAATATGGATAGTAAAATAGTGAGTCAGGGGTATACTCACCTTAAAGGGATTCATATGATTAGCCTCTACAAGTGGGTTAAGATTTTGGAAAGGCTTTCAAGGAATCAAAGTAAAGAGAAAAGTATGATTATTTCTTAGATTTGTAATATCCATTACTTAAAAAAAAAATCAGATGTTCAAATTCAAAAGAAGCTAGAAAAAGACTAGATATGCTAAATTCTACCTCTGAAACTAATACACTATTTGTTAATTAATTGAATTTAAATAAAAAAAAAGACTAGATATGCTTGAGGCAGTTCTAGGGAAAGGCTAAGGTTTTAAGAAAAGTAACCAAATATTCTGCATCATTTAGAAAATTTCCTTTCATTTCTTAACACCACTATAGACTTAATCCACGAGAAACTGGACATTCAAAAAATTTAAAAATTAAAACTATAGTACACATGATTAAAAACATAGTGTAATAATATAACATTTAGCTACATCAAGATTTTGCTAAATTTTAACATTGCACACACAAAATCAATCAGCTATGGATAACGGAAATATGTTTCAGATGCTCAGACTGTCAAAGTTGTGTGAGCGTGTGTGTATGTGTGTATACACAGTCCCTGTACTGAGAATGTAATTCAACTTTTCTAAATCTTTTCTGTAAAATGGAAATTACAGTATCTACCTCCAAGGATTTTATAAAGGTTACATTTCATAATGTTTGCAAAGGCTCTTTTAGTTATTCAACAAACATTTACTAACCCTTACAATGCCCCTAACTGTATGGATACAAAGATGGATAAGCCAAGTCTCTTCCCAAGGGGTATTCAAATCTTGTCAACTTTAACATCCTCCACACAAATAAGACAGGGTTATTTAGAAGAGAATATAGTTTCCTAACGTACATTTCTCAGAAAGCTAGCACTTCGGGGCTTTAATAGTTGGCATATGCAAGAAAGAAATGTAGGGTTCAATAAGTTCATGTTCAGTAACTTTTTTTTTTCCTTAGTAAAAGGAAAGTAAAGCACATAGGATAGCACCAGGGACACAGTATGCAATTAAACATTAATTAATATTATTTAGGCCCAAGCACAGAACTTGGTACATAAAAAAATGTCTGTAGCAAGCTGAAGAACAGCCCTGAAAGACAATAACTCCTGATCCATGGAACCTGTAAATGTTACATTTTATGGAAAAAGTTTCTGAGCAGATGTGATTAAATTAAGGGTTTTGAGATGGGGAAATTATCCTGGTTGATCTGAATAGGCTCTTAAAACAATTCCTAGTGTACTTATAAGATAGCAGCAGATGGAGATTTGACAAAGGAGAGAAGGCAAAATTACTGGAGGCAAAGATAGGAGTGATTTGGCCACAAGCCAAGGAGTGCTGGTAGCCACCAGAAGCTGACAAGAGGACTAAAAGATTCTTCCCTAGAGCTCTTGAGGGGGTGGTGTGGTGGTATGTGAAAACTTGATTTGGACCCAGTGAAACTGATTTGGGATGTTTGGCCTCCACAACTGTGAGAGAATAAATATTTGAGGGTTTGTTGTTGTTGTTGTTGTAAATAATGTTTAATTGTACCTGTTTCGAGATGTTTCTTTTTGTGAATTTAAAAAGGAAAGGAGACAAATTTCTCTTTTACAAAATGCAGGATGAGTTGCCTTTTTGTTGTAGATGGCTCCAGAAGAATTTAGTTTTGGTGTTACTGGTCTGAAATTGCTCAGGGTTACTGGATGAAGACTTGAAAGACAAAGCAAAAATCTGACTTGGCCCCTCAACCAGAAAAGATCAGAAAGCCGAGGGAGCAATGTAGGCTGCTCTGTAGTCCCTGTGGCAGTACCCCATGACCCTAAGGCTGCCGGGCAACTGCCCGGCACTTCGCTGCGGTTGCTGTTCAACCTGTCAAGAGCGGCTTCTGAGAGCGCCTCACTCGCTCCTCCGCTGGCAGCCGAGTGCTTGCCGAGCCCTCGTGTCCAGGATCCAGACTTCGGGCAAGGCGAGGAAGGACGCCTGCAGGAGACTGTACTCCCGGAAGCGCGAGTGTGTGGGGAGTGGGCTCTAGGCTGCAGCCGGGACCAACGCCATGGGCAAGGCGGGAAAGGTCTCTGGGTTAAGTGGGGATCCGATCCTACCAGAACAGCTTTCTCTGTTCTGTCTCACTGACTGTGGTGCTCAGGGAAACCTGATTCACCTGTTTCTTCTTCTCTACAGGATTCCATTAAGCTTCCCAACAACTCTCATTTCTTCCTCATGACTGAAGAATCCAATTTTCTAGGCGGTTCTTTCTTGCTGGGTGTTTGAAAATTCCTCTTTCCCAAAATGTGCTTCAGGGGATATACTTTCCACGGGTGTTCTCTGTTCTTTAGAAACCTACTGCCCCTCCCACTCCATGACAGGGCTTTCCTGGGCTTTTCTCTGGGGCATTTCATCTCGGCTTTCCCTGGCAGACTATCCCTCACAGGTCCCCCGGTCAGAATCCGAGTAGGATGAAGCCACTTCACAGGTGCCACATGGCCCTGAGATTCCAGGGGGTTGGCTGGGCATCTACTGGAGAAGAGCCTGAGCCCACTACCCACATCACCCTTCTTTATCAGGTGTGTGTTACACCCATAGTTTGGTTTCTTTTTAGAAATCTGCTATGAGTGGATGCTATTTTGGTAAGACTTCTACTGAATTTCAAGTTTCTGATTTCTTCCATTTTTGCATTTTCTAAGGAAATATCACTGAAATCACCAAAAATATTCCATGTGGGGAGTCTGGTTTTTCTTATTGAAGCTATTCTGCATAATATGCACCTTTTAGCTGGAAGGATGTGGTGAAGGGGAAGTAGAGAGCACTGGAATATTAACACCTATCTTTGTTCCTACTTGCAGCTGAGGCCAGGAGATGACTCAGCCCAGACCATTCTGTGAGTGAGAGGGAAAGCCTGACTTTGAGGCCACTATTCTGTCATCGTTTTAAGCTACCAAGTTTATAGTAATTTGCTATACTACCAACAGGAAATAATTACAGTGCCCAATAAATGCTATTAAACCAATCACTGGATTATACATGTGGCAATCAAGGAATATGATTTGCAAAGGTAATAAGCTAAATGTCATTAAGATGATGTTACTTGAGGAAGCAAGATGGCAGAGGAGTAACAGACTGAAATATCATTAGGTCCCAGGAATTCAGCTAGATAGTTATTAAACCATTCCAAACACCTACAAACTCAAAAGGAGATAGAAGGGAAGAAGAGCAGCAATTCTAGGAACAGAAAATCGACCACTTTCTGGAAGGTAGGATGTGCGGAGAAGTGAATCTGAAGCAATGGGAAGACAGACCACAGGGGGAAGGGCCAGCTCCTGGCAAGTGAGAGAGCAGTGGAGCACACAATTGTAACTTTTAGAAGTCGGCTCCACTGAGAGACATCACTCCAGAGGCTAAGCAGAGGGTGGAGCCCTCGCAGGGACAGTGTGGTCTCAGTACCCACGGGGTTACAGAAAGACTGGGGGTGTCTGAATGTGGCAGAAACGCCAGGTATTGGAGAGGGGACGCTGGCTACAGAGACGGAGACGAGGAGTGAGCTCTCAGCTCAGGGTTACCTTAAACCATGATCTAAGGCACAGTCATGCCACTGTTCTTTGAGCAGGAACCCCACAAGTGGCAGATCCGGGGAGACCCCCCCTTCTTCCTCCTCTGGGAAGAGCTGTGCGGAAGCACGCAGCCCGAATCTGCTGGGTTTGGAGACTCCAAACAGGGCCGTGCACCAGAGACAGAAACTGTCACAAGCTGGGTGAGCACAGAGTGTGGCTGGAACCAGGGAGACAGGAGGGATTAACAGTTTTTCTCTGAGGACACACTGAGGAGTGGGGCCCTGAGTTCTCAGCTCCTCTGGGCCCGTGATCGGGAGGCCACCATTTTCATTCTCTTCCTCCAAAGCTGTACAGAAAGCGTTCAGGGAACAAAAGCTACCGAGAGCATATTGGAGCAGATTATTTAGCCTGGCCCCCGGCAAAGGTGGTGCAATTCTGCCTTGGGTAAAGACACTGGAGAATCACTGCAACAGGCCCCTCCCCCAGAAGATCAGCAAAAACAGCCAACCAAGACCAAGTTCACAGATCACCAAGAACTGTGGAATTCCAGAGCCAGGAGAAAGCAACACATAGAATTCATGGCTTTTTCCCATGATCCTTTAGTTTTGCAAAGTTAAATTTTATTTTTTTCTTATTCTATTTCTTTAACTTGTCCTCTTCTAACTTTTTAAAACTATATTATCTTAACAATACCTTCTTTAAAAAAATCTTTAAAAATTTTCATTGTTATGGTCATATTTTAACCCTTCATTGTATTTAACCTTACTTTGGGTATACATACAGGTTTTTTTTTTCCTTAAAATTTTGGGATACAACTTCTTCAAAATATACCCTAAATCTACCACATGGCTTTGTTCTAGTCCTCAGCCTGATCACAGTCTCTCCTCCTTTTTTTAAATTTTTCCAAACAACATATCTTATCAATTCCTTTTTTAAAATCTTTTTTTTTAAATTTTCATCCTTACAATCATATTTCATCCCTTCATTGTATTTACCCTTATTTTTGTATATATGTAAGTTTTCTTTCTTTAAAATTTAGGGAGGTCGTTTCTTCTGAGACCAGAATACACCCCAAAACAAGTGGGTACCTCTGTTCTATTCACCAGTTTTATACACACACACACACACACACACACGCACACACATATATATACATATTTCCCCCGCTTCTTCTCCTTCTGGTTTCAGGTATTTTCTGATTTGGTTAGCAGTTTTATACACACACACACACATGCGCACACACACATATATATACATATTTCCCCCACTTCTTCTCCTTCTGGTTTCAGGTATTTTCTGATTTGGTTAGCATATATTTATCTGCTAACCTTTTCATATATTATTTTCATATATTATTCTCTCACTCATATATTCTTATCTGGATAAAATAACAAGGAGGAAAAACTCTCCTAAAAAACAACAACAACAACAACAACAACAACAAAAAACAAGAGGCAGTACCAACAGCTAAGGACCTGATCAATATGGACATTGGTAATATGTCAGAACTAGAGATCAAACTGACGATTATCAAGGTGCTTGAAAAAGGCATGAACGATATTAGAGAATCCCTGTCTGGAGAAATAAAATCCGTCTCTGGAGAAATAAAAGAACTAAAATCTAACCAAGTTGAAATCAAAAAAGTTATTAATGAGGTGCAATAAAAAATGGAGGCTCTTACTGCCAGGATAAAGTACGCAGAAGAGAGAATTGGTGATATAGAAGACCAAATGACAGAGAATAAAGAAGCTGAGCGAAAGAGACAAACAACTACTGGACCATGAAGGGAGAATTAGAGAGATAAGGGATACCATAAGACAAAACAATATTAGAATAATTGGAATCCCAAAGAAGAAGAAAGAAAGAGAGAGAGAAGCAGAAGGTATATTGGAGCAAATTATAGTAGAGAATTTCCCTCATACAGCAAAGGGAACAAACATCAAAATCCAGGAGACACAGAGAACCCCTCCAAAATCAATAAAAATAGGACCACACCCATCATCCAATAGTAAAACTTATGAGTCTTGGTGACTAAGAGAAAATCCTGAAAGTGGCACGGGACAAGAGGTCTATAACATACAATGGTATAAATATTAGATTGGCAGTAGACTTATCTATAGAGACTTGGCAGGCCAGAAAGGACTGGCATGATATATTCAGAGCACTAAACGAAAAAAATATGCAGCCAAGAATACTATATCCAGTTAGGCTGTTATTGAAAACTGAAGGAGAGATAAAAAGCTTTCAGGACAAAAAAAAAAAAAAAAAAAATTAAAAGAATTTCCAACACCAAACCAGCCCTACAGGAAATATTGAAAAGGGTCCTCTAAGCAAAGAGAAAGCCTAAAAGTAACAGACCAGAAAGTAACAGAGACAATATACAGTAACACTCATCTTTCAGGCAATACAATGGCACTAAATTAATATCTTTCAATAATTACCCTGAATGTAAATGGGCTAAATGCCCCAATCAAAAGACATAGGGTATCAGAATGGATTAAAAAAAAACAGGATCTTTTGATATGCTGTCTACAAGAAACTCTTTTTAGACCCAAAGACACCTCCAGATTGAGAGTGAGGAGGTGGAAAACAATTTACCGTGCTAAAGGACATCAAAAGAAAGCTGGGGTGGCAATCCTTATATCAGATCAATTAGATTTTAAGCCAAAGACTATACTAAGAGATGAGGAAGGACACTGTATCATACTTAAAGGGTCTGTCCAACAAGAAGAACTAACAATTTTAAATAACTATGCCCCTAACATGGGAGCAGCCAATTATATAAACTAATTAATAACAAAATCAAAGAAACATGTTGACAATAATACAATAATAGTAGGGGACTTCAACACCCCCTCACTGAAATGGACAGATTATCTAAGCAAAAGATCAACAAGGAAATAAAGTCTTTAAGTGACACGCCAGACCCCATGGACATCACAGATATACTCAGAACATTCCATCCCAAAGCAACAGAATACATATTCTTCTCTAGTGCACATGGAACATTCTCCAGAATAGATCGCATCCTGGGCCACAAATCAGGTCTCAACTGGTACCAAAAGACTGGGATCATTCCCTGCATATTTTCAGACCAAAATGCTCTGAAACTGGAACTCAATCACAAGAGGAAAGTTGGAAAGAACTCAAATACATGGAGGCTAAAGAGCATCCTACTGAAGAATGAATGGGTCAAACAGGAAATTAAAGAAGAATTGAAAAAAATGCATGGAAACAAATGAAAATGAAAACACAACTGTTCAAAATCATTGGGACACAGCAAAGGCAGTCCTGAGAGGAAAGTATATAGTGATACAAGCCCTTCTCAAGAAACAAGAAAGGTCAAAAGTACACAACCTAACCCTATACCTAAAGGAGCTGGAGAAAGAACAGCAAGGAAAGCCTAAACCCAGGAGGAGATGAGAAATAATAAAAGAACAGTAGAACAGATCAATGAAACTAGGAGATGGTTCTTTGAAAGAATTAATAAGATTGATAGACCCCTGGCCAGACTTATCAAAAAAAGAAAGAAAGAAAGAAAGAAAGAGAGAGAAAGGACCCAAATGAATAAAATCAGGAAGGAAAGAGAAGAGATCACAGTCAACATCAAAGAAATACAAACAATTATAAGAACATATTATGAGCAACTATACACCAGGAAATTTGACAATCTGGAAGAAATGGATGCATTCCCGGAGACACATAAACTACCAAAACTAAATGAGGAAGATATAGAAAACCTGAACAAACCATAATCAGTAAGGAGACAGAAGCAGTCATAAAAAAATCTCCCAATAAACAAGAACCAGGGCCAAATGGTTTCCCAGGGGAATTCTACCAAACATTTAAAGAAGAATTAGTTCCTATTCTCCTGAAACTGTTCCAAAAAATAGAAATGGAAGGGAAACTTCCAAACTCATTTGATGAGGCCAGCATTACCCTGATCCCAAAACCTGACAGATATCCCATCAAAAAGGAGAATTACAGGCCAATACCCTGGATGAACACAGATGCGAAAATTCTCACCAAAATACTAGCCAATAAAGTCCAACAGTACATTAAAAGGATTATTCACCACGACCAAGTGGGATTTATCCTGGGCTACAAGGCTGGTTCAACATCTGCAAGTCAATCAACGTGATACAATACATTAATAAAAGAAAGAACAAGAACCATACAATACTCTCAATAGATACTGAAAATCATTTGACAAAGTATAGCATCCTTTCATGATCAAAACTCTTCAAAGTGTAGGGACAGAGGGTACATACCTCAATATCATCAAAGCCATCTGTGAAAAACCCACAGTGAAATTCATTCTCCATGGGGAAGAACTGAGAGCTTTTCCGCTAAGATCAGGAACATGGCAGGGATGTCCACTATCACCACTGCTACTCAACATAGTATTAGAAGTTCTAGCCTCGGCAATCAGACAACAAAAAGAAATAAAAGACATCCAAATCGGCAAAGAAGTCAAACTTTCACTCTTTGCAGATGATATGATACTTTCTGCGGAAAACCCAAAAAGACTCCACTCCAAAACTGCGGAACTCATACAGGAATTCAGTAAAGTGTCAGGATACAAAATCAATGCACAGAAATCAGTTGCATTTCTATACACCAACAGCAAGATAGAAGAAAGAGAAATTAAGGAGTCAATCCCATTTACAAGTGCACCCAAAACATAAAATACCTAGGAATAAGCCTACCTAAAGAGGCAAAGAACCTGTACTCAGAAAACTATTAAGTACTCATGAAAGAAATTAAGGAAGACACAAAGAAATGGAAAAAAAACATTCCATGCTTATGGACTGGAAGAACAAATATTGTGAAAATGTCTATGCTACCTGAAGCAATCCACATATTTAATGCAATTCCTATCAAAATACCATCAATTTTTTTCCACAGAGCTGGAACAAATAATCCTAAAATTTATATGGAACCAGAAAAGACCCCGAATAGCCAGAGGAATGTTGAAAAAGAAAGCCGAAGTTGGCGGCATCACAATTCCAGACTTCAAGCTCTATTACAAAGCTGTCATAATCAAGACAGTAGGGTACTGGCACAAAAACAGACACATAGATCAATGGAACAGAATAGAGAGCCCAGAAATAGACCCTCAACTCTATGGTCAACTAATCTTTGACAAAGCAGGAAAGAATATTCAATGGAAAAAAGATAGTGTCTTCAACAAATTGTCCTGGGAAAATTGGACAGCCACATGCAGAAGAATGAAACTGGACCATTTCCTTACACCACACACAGAAATAGACTCAAAATGGATGAAAGGCCTCAATGTGAGATAGGAATCCATCCAAATCCTTGTAGAGAACATAGGCAGTAACCTCTTCCACTTAAGCCATAGCAACTTCTTCCTAGAAATATCACCAAAGGCAAGGGAAGCAAGGGCAAACATGAACTCTTGGGACTTCATCAAGATCAAATGCTTTTGCACACCAGAGGAAACAGTCAACAAAACCAAAAGATAACTGACAAAATGGGAGAAGATATTTGCAAATGACATATCAGATAAAGGGCTATAAAGAACTTATCAAACTCAACACCCAAAGAATAATCCAATCAAGAAATGGGCAGAAGACATGAACAGACATTTCTGCAAAGAAGACACCCAGATGACCAACAGACGCATGAAAGAGTGCTCAACATCACTCGACATCAGGGAAATACAAATCAAAACACATGAGATACCACCTCACACCAGTCAGAATGGCTAAAATTAACAAGTGGGAAGCAACAGATGTTGGCAAGGATGCAGAGAAAGGTAAACACTCTTACACTGTTGTTGGGAATGCAAGCTCGTGCAGCCACTGTGGAAAACAGTATGGAGGTTCCTCAAAAAGCTGAAAATATTGTAAAATTTATCTATATTTCCATGGTTTTTTAAGTGTACACAACATTAAAAGTATATATATGATATAATTTCCTCATTATGCAGACAATGCTTGGTATAAACTTTTTGCAATAGCTATTTTGCCCAGATGCAACATTTCATCAGCTAGGTCTTTGGGAAATCTTCAGGACTAATTCTATTCCTTTAATCATCTATATTGCAGGCAATTTAACTATCCAACAATAACCAGGTAACTTTAGGAAAGAGGCCTTAGTCCTTTCATATACATTATCTTATATATTGTCTTCCATATTATCTCTCACAAGTCGAACTAGAAGCTGGAAACCAATTTAAAATCAGCTCTGAACAATGACTTCCCCTTTAAGCATCAAGCTTTTCATTTCTAGCTGACATGAATATTTGGTGGAAGACATTACATAATGTTGTGACTTACAAGGTAGACTGCTTATTCTATCATCAAGAGCACTGTAAAAAAAAATATGGCTAGAAACTGGATACTGGATTAGGACTCTGGCATTAGTCAGCAAATAGTAAAAGCTGGATACCATGGATCTCTCTGCAGAATTTTCTTCAATTACAGAAGATAAAAATAATGGAATTTTCTTTCTTTTACTGTTTCTAATTATTTAAGTGAATTGCCCAATTTTAAGAAACTTGCAATCTACTGACTTTCATAGCTACATAAAACACATATAAAATAAAAATCTTCACTGAAACATGCTGGAAACCATGGACATTTTCAAATAGATGGTTAGTACTGCTGAAGAGACAAATTAGAGATTCTCTAATCATAAGTGAACACAGAACAAAAAAAGATCAAAGAGAACTTAACTCAACAGTTTATCTTTTTCACTCCATTGTAAATTTTATTTATGTCTCACATACAGTGATTAACCTATGACCTAGCTGATTTGTGCAAAGCAACCAAACACCAGGTATTTAAAGAACTCTTTGTAAACACAGCTTCCAAAAAGGAACAAGGAAAGAAACAGTCATATATCTTTTAAAGTAAAGGTTCAAGATATACAAAAGTTCATGGTAAGCCATGTTATGATGTGTCAAGCACATATTTGAGGATTTCTGCTACATGTGAAAAACCTTTCTCATATATAATATAAAGATAACTTGAAGGTATTAATAACTTTATGCATATTACTGTAAACCCTACATGATCAAAGTCTGGTATTCAGTGAGAAAAAAAGACATCATTTTCACAAGTATGTAAAAATATGTTAAGAATTCTATGAGTTACTGTATTATTTTTATCTATTTAAAAATGAAACCATGGGGAAATAATTGCTAAGTTATTAACTCTATGAAAACTTTTAAAAGTAATTTTACACATTGAACATACATTATTCAATTATCTCATATAACTTTCAAAACATTCAACCTAATTCTTTTTAAAGTAAACTTTAAGTACTGATTAGAATCAATGTTTACACATCCCTGCAAGGGGGAATGAATACATGTCTATTGCAAAAATTAATACAGACCACAAATCTGTAAGTTTGGTAATCTCTTTTAATAGCTAGTATAACCAGTATCAAACATTAATTATAGTCATTCAGAATTATCTAGGGAAGGAAGGAGACTTAATGGCCCGTGGGTTATATATTCATACAAATAGAATATGGCTGTATTTGTTATTGAGTCTAGCTTCCAACACCCATGCTCAGTCACCCTGAGTCTGGTCTTCAGCCAAACACCTAACTTCTCTATTCTTGGAATCTTAAATTTTATTGCCTTATTCAGGCCACATTAAGGTATATAGAGGCCATGTCGTCCTAGGAGAAAAAAATATGGCTCCTCTTCCATCTGTAATTGTGTAACAATTTAAAATTCCACTAAACTGTATAATTCCTGAAAGGAAGTCCAAAGTTGTTTTGTTGTTTGTTTGTTTGTTTAAATTGTTGGGTTGTTTCAGATTGTTTATGTTGTCCTTCTGGTGCTAATATCCTAAGCATGCACTTGGTCTGCTTAACAGTAATCAAGCAGAATCCCTAATCTTGTAGCACTGACTGCTACCTCACTGGGAACACTATCCCCCCATTTTAAAATCAAAATGATTTTGCCACTTTTTTTTTGTTCAAGCTTTGTCCCTCATCTATTTCTTTCAATGTAGACTGAAACACCGGGTACTCAACTTTTGGCCCATATATTCTACATAACTGTCTGATTTGGTCCACTGAACACCTGTATTGCCTAGATAGTTTCTCAAAACACTATGCCTTTCATGTATTTAGACTCACCAGAGCCACAGATAGACAGCCCAGCCACATTTTTTATGGCTGAGTCTGTGTTTTAAGCAAATATCTGGATATGATGCCTTTAGATCAGACATGTGCTCTCAGTAGTAACAGTCCCCACCATTCCCTAATGAATATGTTTGATCCACTTTATTCATTTCTATTTGTTGTCTGGTTTTTATGGACATTTAGGTTTGCAACCCCTGAAAATACCATGTATATTCATCCACGTGTGTTTAAAACCCTTAAATCAATGCTGGTTTCTTCTCAGACTGACTGCTGCTCCTGACCTTTAGTTCTCCCTCCCCTCTGTTGTGATCACTGGCTGAAGTATATGTCATCATCCTGACTTGACTTCTAGTTCTGACCATGCAGGGCCCAAGTTTTACTCTTCTTTGATGTGATGTTCAAGGCATGTTTGTTGAATGAATGAGTGAAGGATTGGTGCTGATAAGATGCTGGTAAGACAAGTTGTGCCCTTGTATATACTTAGAATGCTGAATAAAAAGAACAAATGCATCATTTTTATTAAGACTATGTCAACAAAGTAGGGCATTATTTTTAGGCATAAGGACTAGATCGTTTGTAGTTATAAAGAGAAACATCTGTGTTAAATTTGGCTAATAAAAAGGATGAAGAGCACATAATAACAAAATATAAAGGGATTTAACAGGAGAAAAACTGTACATGAAGATCCATAAGGTTCAAGGATAATAATAAGATAAGAACATATAATGGAAACATAAAGTAGGTTCTGCTAAATTTCTTTTAGTAGAAATATCATCTATACTAGATAAGCCAAAATGATTGAGAAGATGCTATAATATTCATTCTTAAGCAAACAAAAGAAGCAACAAAAAATAATAAATTTTTAAAAAATGCTATGGCTACTGAAAATTATAAATTGCTATTAATTTCAAGGAGCTCACCTTATACTTTTTGATATTGGAAAATATTTACCTAAGGGAAGTAAATTCATTTTCCATGAAAAGTTCCACTTCAGGACAAAGAAAATATCACAATTTGTCAATGTGAGAGTAAATATCAGAGTAAGAAAATAAATGTAGGTTCTACAAGGTATTATTTTCAAAGAAGGTAGATGAGGTAAACAACATGGTTTGAAAGTGCTTTTTTATTTAAAATACATACCCTTTAACACTTATTTGCTTACAGAATTAAGACAGTGTGTTTACTAGAAGGGTCTGGAACACACTTCTTTTTAGTGTAATTTAGAAATGTCAGTGCTTTCAAGAGACAGAATGTCAGGCTGCTATGGAGCACAGATTCATCAGTAGGGGTGCCAGGAAGTAGAACAAATCCAGACTTGGGGACTTGAGCAAGTTACCAAGCCTCCCTGTGCCTTACTTTCCTTAACTGCACAGGGTTGATACGAACATTTACTTCAAAGGCATTTTGTAAAGATTTAAAGAAATAATACATGTAAAATGTTTAGAATAGTGCCTTGCACATATCAAATGACACATCTGTTAGCTATTGTTACTTTACATTATGTGCCTCCTGTTTTAATGAAGGCCTATCCAGCATCACCTATCCAGTACGTTGCTAAAACCCAGGAACCCAATTCAATCAACTTCCTATTTACCTATCATAGGCAATATGGGGGGTTGGCATGGAGCAACATATTTTATGGCACCATAAGAAGACAATCAGCTAAATCCAGAATGTAAGAAATTTGGCAAGACAAATGATTCATGATTTTCAACAAATAAATGACATGCAAAGGCAGAGGGGTAGGGGGTATAATTCACCAAAAGAAACTTAAGAGATGTATCAACCCAATGCAGTATGTGACCTAGTTTGGATCCTAATTTCAAATAAACAAGCCAAAAAAAAAAAAAAGTTTTAAGAAATTACTGTTATGTTTGTTAGCTGTAATAATAGTACTGTATGTGTACATTAAAAAATCTTTATCTGTTAGAGATAATTGAAAATTTTAGATACAGGAATTTGTCCAGGATTTAGTTTAAAATACTCCAGGGGGAAAAAAAGTTTGGGGGAAATCAACTGATGAATAAGAATGGCAAAATATTGGTAATTATTAAGTTTGGGTGATGGGAACACAAAAGTTCATTTTTTGATTCTATATTTATGTGTGTTTGAAACTTTCCATGATGAAGTCTAAATTTTACAAAATTTATTGTATGGTGGATTTAACATAGGTTTGACCTCAAGTCTCTTTATGCCAGGCATATTTGTTATTCTAATTATGCAATTTAACTAAATGTTATAATAAATTAAATGTGAAAGCAAAAAAGAGATATTTTTATAAAATAATGTTGAATAGTTTATATATATTTGATAAGGCAACTCACTAAAAAATGCTTTTGAATTAGGTGTGAGATAATCTAAAAAGTTTAGGGGAAAGTCTATAATATTTAGAAGGATTTTACTTATATTACTTCACAGTGTTTTAGTGCTCATTCCACTTTAATGTACTGAAAGCTGGAAATCACTGATGATACAGTAGGGGTTTATGAAGAGAATGATTTGAAACTCCCATCGGCGTGCTCTTATACAAATAAAAGGTCTTGGTCCTTTAGCAGAAGACTGGTGAATAAGTAGGCATTTACAGAATTTTAAATGATGGAAATTATTTAAATATTTTATTTTACAATTCCCATCCTCCCCCCTTAACTCCTTAAATGAAAAAAATACTAATCCCCATCAGGGCAGAAAAAAAGGATTTCTACTAAGTTGCAAGTTTGTTCTGTTCTTTAATAAACATTTTGGACCCCTTTTTAAGTTAATGAAATCCAAAGATTCCTTCTGTTTTAAATCCTTTTCAAAACATTATTTCAACTATTTAAATTAATTGATTGATTCACAACATAGATTCAAGAGGCATAAATTGAGAAAACGATATAATGCTTTACAGTTTTAAAATGAAGGTCATATTACCAGAATGATAGCCTCAACAAATCCAGAAGCTGCAGGCCTTCCTAAATTGCAAAAAGCTGTATTTTGCATTTGACCAAAGACAAAATATACAGTAAAATGTATTGAGATCAACTAAACTCAGAAAATGACAAGTTATTTATTTATATTCTGCCTACTTGAGGAAAGAATTGACAATAGCTTAAAATGAAAGTAAATGTTCATTTTAACTGGTCATTAGACAATGAGATGATGACTTTGAAATTGCTCTAAAAGGAAAAAAATGCTTAAAATAAGCTTCCTTTCTGAAGCCAAGTTATGTGAAACATTCGAAGTCACTATAATAAAGTACCAGAATTTATATATGCTTTCCTGTTAAAAACTCAGTCTTCATTTGTACAGTTGAATATCAGCACTAGTATAATTCTGAGTTTTATTCATACACTTTGGGGACAATAATATAATCACAGAAGGCTACCCCAAATCTGAGTCTGCATGTTCTAATAAACTGAGATAGAAAAAAATTGATCTCAGTAAAATATATTTTGTTATAGATTTGATTTAATTATAGCCCCTATCTCAGAGCTGTTAGAAAACATGACAATGCAGCAGATCAGCATAAAATGAATACATAATTAGTGCTTAAGGCACCATGCCAGAATTCCTCATCATCATAAATTTCAAAATGATATTGTTTGGTGGTTTATTTAAAAATAGTAAAAATGTTGAAATGCTGAAACACATTACTTTATATCTTGGGAAACAAAATAGAAAACTTAGAGTCTCTCTAAACTGAACTTTCAAAATTATAAGAAGTTACACAATTAGGTATCATAAAATCTTGAATTATGAATAAGCACTTAGAAACCCAACACTGCCTTTTAAAACTATAGTGGATATTGTGACTGCTATCTAGGAGCTACCTCAATCACAGCCGCTGCTAAGAGTTTCTGATCATTTGGAGCTTCTACCCTCACTCTAAAAGCAGTTTATTTATAAAAAGTTTTTATTTATAAAAAGTTGACTTAGTTGTCAACTTCCATATCTGGCTGTGGGAAGGCTATGGGGAAACAGATACACATGTAGCGGGAACATAAATTATCGAAACCATTCTGGAATGCATTCTGGTATTACTCATTCCTTCATTTTATGTACTTATGGACCAACATACATGGCATAGGGATATACTAGATCCTAGTGACACAGGATGAATAAAACTCAGAAAAATTTCAGTGACTATGTCCTATGACCCAGAGATTCTAGCACTGCAAACACAAATAGAATAGGTTAAATAAATTATGGTATCCAGATGTAGGCATGTAGTAGGATGATATATCTTTTCCTTGACACGTCAAAATTTCAAGAAATAGTGATGAAATAAAGTCACAAAGCCAGCATGGATAACACAATCCTTTCTATATGATAGCTTTTTAATACTTCTTACTTATTTTTAAGTTGGTTTGGATTCACTATCTTTCTTTCAAAACAGTGTCATTTGCCAGATGATTTGTAGGAATAAGCAGATAATTTCTGAGGTTTTGTGGGCATGAGATTTTTACAATGCAAGTTGACCACCAGACATTAAATATGTAAGAATATAAAGGCAGAATGCAGAGTTGGGCATGTAGGAGAGATTTTGTTTGGATACTTGGGGCAATAAAGCAGCTATTAAAATTGTAATAATGTATTAATAAATATGAAGCATTACAGCACAGGACTTGGAATCAAGAGTTCTAGGTTCTAGGTTCACATCTGGTTTTGTCTTCTGATGTATGACTATGGCCCAGGTTATTTAACCTCTCTGGTGTCTTGCCTTAATAATAAAATGAAGATAATGACTTCATAGGGTTACTGCAAAGATAAAATGGTATAATACATGTATAGTGATTCATATTCATAAATGAATCAATTATTATTTCAATTGGTAGCTATTATTAATACTTGTAATACTTCTAAATCAGAAAATATATATTTGTAAAATAATTTAGGGTTTTTTTCTTTTGTATTTTATAATTAAATTTAAAGCATTAAAATTATCAACATGGGAATGTTCCTCTTTCCAACAAAGGAGGCACATGTTTAATCAAACTTCATGATTAAGTAAAAAAGATTTCTCATGCTATGGTTTTGATAGTGCTGTGCTCAAAAATTTCAGCATACAGAAATTTATAGAATCACAGGCTCTACAATAAATTCCTATAAAAACATCTGGGAAGCACTCTTTGTCATCACTGATAGCATGAAAATAGACAGCTGGCCTATGATCTCTACTAATTTAAGCATATCTTAGATGGAACAAAATGTTATCAATGATTTATATGTTTTGAAATTTTTTTCAACAATACAATTTTAGGACTTTTTCTGTCTGTACACTTAACTCCTACAGGAAATTACAAAATGCCCATATAACTATTGGCACCTGGAAAGCGAATTCTGAATAGATGGCTGCAATAGACAGAATAAACAGCTAAGGCTTTAGAGACATATCCCAGAGTAATCTAGATCTTTCTCCTAAATATCCAGTAAGGAAATGGAGATTTATTAAAAAAGACAGGTAAGGGATCTACCACCCAAAAGCATTTTGCAAGTGCCTTCAAAACCCTCAGTCCTATTCAAAGAGGTGAGATACACAAACGAAGAACTTGGGCAAAAAAGTGTTTGACATAATGTAAGATAAAACATATGTGTCAAAATAAATTTTAAAATTTGTTTTTTAAAAAAGACAAGCTTTTTGTACTAAACTATTAAAATTTCACATCAGAAATTAATTTCAAAACAAAATGCTTTAAGATAACATGTACAAAATTTCAACGCCAATAGTATCTTTATGTTGTGAAATCAATGATTTTAATAATGACATGTATTTAACGTAACAGAAGAAATTAACATCATAATTTTCAAGAATTTACCAAGAATTAGTTTCTCATAGTTCTAAAATGTAGTTTTAAGTGCCTCAAAAACACATTTTTTAAAACATCTTTCCCATTTAAAGTTCCCAAAGACTTATAAAATTTTAACTCCATCTCTCCAGTCTCTACAAATTCTCTTTTTGGAGCCTTTCTGATGCATGAATTTGATCTATATACAATTCAGCTAAAAATTAAATGCACAATCTTCAAAAACTCTAAATCTTTTAGAGTTGTGCTGTTGAAGATGAAAGAACTTGTATACAAATGTTTAAAAGTATATAAACTTTCTTGTGTAAGATGGAAAACAAGAGGCTCAGTACTTTTTCTTAAATCTGTCCCGAGGGATTTTGTTAAAACAGCATGCTCTTTCAGCAATCCTATTACAATAGATATTTCACTGGAAACAAGAAGGTTCTACTGTCTGAGTAGTAGTCAATAATAATTTTACTACTACCAAAAAACAGAATTATTAATTGGTCCTTCAAAAATCTTTTGAAATTGGGGTGCCTGGCTGGCTTAGTGGGTGGGGCATGAGACTTGATCTCGGGGTTATGGATTTGAGTCCCAGGTTGGGAGTATAGATTACTCAAAAAAATAAAATCTTAAAAAAAAATTTTTGAAGTTAATTATGCATCTATTATCTCAGTTTATACTTGAAAACACTGTGTATGATGGTTTTCTTTTCATTTGACAATTGGGGGGGACTAAGTTATAGAGATCTTAAGTCCTAGGGGCAATAATATTATACGTTGTGATAGTTAGTAATGAGTTAGTAATGGAGTGAGACCAGTTTACTGGCTCCTCTATCTAGGACCCCTCTGCTAGACAATGAAACAATGAAGGTAATTAACATTAGTGAGCATTCAGTAACTGGTAATTTGCTAAATATTTACCTATTTAATTCTGTGAAATACTACTCCATTCTACCTAACATTTTACATCTCCATTTTATAAATGCAGAAATAGGAGCTCGACTGAATTGGTGTATCTAGTAAGTGGCGGATTTAAACCGAGGTTGGCATGATTACGATTACAAAGTTTGTGTTTTTCTCTAAGAAAAAAGATCTTAAAGCCAGAAATAATTCCGAAGCTCTGGTATGCACTCCATCCTGACCAGTTACCTATATGGACACTTATTTACATGACAAAGGAAAGGGGGAAAGGAACTCAAAACACCGGGTAAATGTGGATCAGGTCTGTAGCTTCTTACTATTCTGATACTCCTATACTTCTTCCTAAAACTGAATTCCTAGCCTTGAGACGCATCTATAAAACTTGCCCCTGGAGACTAAAGCAAGCTAGGAGAAGGGAAGACTTTAGGAAGAAAAATACTATATTTGATGATCACTTAGCTGAATACTGAGAACAGCCAAAAATATTGCTTGCCAGGATGTAGAGACTTTACACACACAAAAAAGACAGACTTCATTCAAAACAGTTGAAAAAACAGATCCGTGGGTCACAGTGCATATAAGCACAGAAAAAGCCCTGAGCAACATTGCAGAACAAAGGCCCATTTCACTTGGCTTGACCAAGTGTTCCCAAGTATAAGAACTCACACCCAAGTGTAAGTTGTTCTAGGGAACAACTTCTGATACTTCAAACTTGACTCATAAACTACAGTGTATTTTTCTCTTACAGTAATTACTACATAGAGGAATCTTTAGCACATTATCCACTAGGTAAAGATCTGTAGTATATTTTCTAAAGGTATAGACGAGGAATAGCCCCAGGGCAGATGAGACTAAATGGCGTAATCTCTGGATATTAAATCTGGCAGGGCCTTAAGGATCTTATCATCCCTTCATTTATGTATGAAGAAGCAAGAGCCTAGAGGGGTTGAGAACCTACTCCAAGGTCACTGGGCCTTGCAAAGTGGCTACACTGCTAATGAGTGATGGCCTCTCCTCACCACTTGGCCATGGTTGCCTCAGTAGGCTAACAGGTCAGAGTCTTCTCATCCAGCACTTGCCTGGCATTCTCTGCTGGTCTGGTCCAGAGCCACCAGGCTAACTAAGCAGGAGTAGCTCTGGGCATCATAAAATATTGCTTCAGGATGCTGTTGTTCTGCTTTTGTGCTCTGCTGCTTTGTTCTCCAGAGGAATGGTCCCAAACATCACAGTCACGTTGCAATTTTGAGCATGAAATGTTTGCGGTGGGAATATCACACAGGTGTCTGACATCTTAGATATTTGTTTCTAGACTAATATAGCCACAATTTTCCCCCAAGTACTATATTGACAGGCATTTATGACACCCAAGAGTATTTCAAAATTTTATAAGGATAATTTGGGAAAAAGTCAAGCACTTTTCATCATTTCTGCAGAAGGAGTGGTTTTAAAGTGGTTTTCTAAGGGAAATAAATATATATACCTTGGAATTCAGGAGGAAATCATAAGTTCCTATATATGTAGTAATATTTGCTAAATATATATCTACATTTTATCTAAATATCTTTATATCCAAATATGTTTATATAGAGACTCAGCACAGCTAAAAAATACACTGAATGGTATTAGTGAATTCTGTTTCATGCCATTTTTCAGTTAGGTGGAAATTAAAGTTTTTCTTAGAGTTGATTCAGTAATCATATTATTTAAGAAATTAATCTGGTTTGCATTACAAATGATAAAAGAGGTACAGTGAAATCACATGGACATTCCTCTCCTGTTCAACCAATCCATTATTTGATATACTAAGCTCCCAGCTCTAATAAGTCTATGGGACACACAGCACTTTTTAAAAAATATTATTTATTTAAATTCAATTTAGTTAACGTATAGTGTATCATTAGTTACCGGGATAGAATTTAGTGATTCATCATCCAGTGCTCATTCCATCAACTGCCCTCCTTAACGCCCAACACCAAATTATGCTCCCCCCATATCCCCCAGAGGAAGCCTCAGTTTGTTTCCTAGAGCTCAGTGTCTCTTATGGTTTGCCTCCTTCTCTATTTTCATCTTATTTTATTTTTTCTTCCCTTCCTCTATATTCAACTGCTTTGTTTCTTAAATTCCACATATAAATGTACTTGTACGGTATTTGTCTTTCTCTGACTTACTTCACTTTACATAGCACTTTTTCACCTATTTTTTTCACCAGTCAGAATGTGTCACATGACAGCGAGTTCAGTAACCTTTTATGTATTAGTAGGTTAGCCACTAGACTCCCACTACGTAGTTATCCTTCTGAAAATCCTTTTCAGAAAACTATCTTCCCAAAGCTCCATTCAACACTGAAAGCAATGACCTCTGATCTCTATATTTAAATCTCTAAATTCACCCATCACTCTCTCAAAACCATAGCCTTTTTTGGTTTTAATTTTTCTCATTCCATCCAGGTCTTTACACCCTATGTTTCCCTTCTTAATGTGATTCAAACTTTCCCACTTTCACCCCCACTCCCACACCGGTATTAAATCAGTCTATACAATACCACCAAAAGTGGAGGTGAAAAAAGACCTTCTGAGTCCTCCTAACTTTGATTTTCTACATCCCCAAAGCCCTGCCCCATAGATCAGTGCAAGGAGGTTGAGAATCACAGACGTGAATCCATACATATTCAAAATAAGATGGCTGTTGACTATTATTTTTTAAAATTCCCTATTCTCTATTAATCTCTTACTCATTACTCTGTTCATCTCTTACTCCACATTTGAATTGTACCACTGAGATCATTTATGTCTTTGGGAAAAAAAAAAAAAGGTGGGGGAGAAAGGGAAGAATGACAGGAGAGAGAGAGAGAGAGAGAGAGAGAAAGAGAAAGGAGAGAGAAACTGCGATTCATTAAATGAGGGAGGGGCTAATTCCAGAGACCAGACCTTTCCTACTGCCCTGAATAGGCCCCATCCATAGACTGGTCTTTCTCTGGCCCACTCAATGCATAGCCATAATAATAAAACTTTAAAAAGTTTGACCCTGTAAAGACTTTCCCTTTCCCTTTGAGTTCTTTTTATAATTTCAATATTTAAAGGCATTAAATGAAAAGTCAAGTTCATGAAGTTATTCTATATTAGAGCTCATTTTCGTTATGACACTATTCCTCCTAACTGGGCTATGACAAGAATGTACTAGTACCAATTTTTACTCCCCATGATTTTGTTTCTCTTTGGGCACAGCATATAAGGTGGTATCCACGGCAAGAAATCCTGAATACTTTCATGCATATATATTAATTAAAATCACAACTTCCATTGTAGCAGGTGTGGGCTTCCTTCAGTCATTTAAGCACTCTAGACTTCATTTTTCCTACTTAAAAAAAAAAAAAAAAGCCAGGGGAAATGCTACTTATGCATAAAACACTTTGAGCTCCCCAGATGAAAGCCCGCATATATAAGTGTGATGCGTGTTTATTGCCTCTTCTCTGATGAAAAGTGGCAGCCTTCTGCTTGAAATGGGATTAGAAATTCTGACTATAACAGAGAAGAGAGAAGCACAAATGAGTAACAAGCAGTCAGAATAAATAAAATTGAAAAGATGGAGAGCACTCCTTTTACAAAAGGAACATCAGTTGTGAAACTTGTGGTTTAATTTGGTATGCTTTCCACTTTTAAAAAATTGGACTCAACTGCATGTATAATGAGCTACAAGCAGAAGGTACATTCAGTAGTACATGAATAAAAAATGACCTTTTCATTTGCTCTTCCGTAGCTTGGCATTCCTATATTATTAAAATATAATGTATTAAAGATTAAGTAAGCATATTAGCATACAGACATCATGCTTATGTGGCCATAGATACAAGGGCTATCCAACATAAAGCTAGAAATTCAGTTATATAAAATTCATATTTTTAACAGTATAGATATCAATTAAAAAGAACACAAACTTTCCTAACAACAAAGTTGGCTATTGTGGCAAGAATGGAAAAGAAAGGAATGAGGAGAGAATCTCTAAAGAGAGCCACAAATAATAATTACAAACTATTCAGTAGCTGGGAGTAAGCTGGATTCCATGTTATAGAAAACCTATTAAATAGAAAAACTCCCTAGCCTAATGAACCTAGAGTTCTCAGTCTAGGATTTAAAATCCGAAGGCAATTTTCATGCCAACATTTTTTGGGAGAATAAACTGTTTACTAAATATTCTTCTTGTATTTATTTCTTCTATGGCTTATTTTCCTTTCTTGCTTCTTCTTTTTCACAATATAATACCCAAATTTAGAGAATTTTAAGAATTCACAAAGAAATAATTACAAAAACACAGCATAAAATTATTAAATTTCCAAAAGACAAGGCTTTCTTTTCACCTCATTATTAGGTAAGCAATACAGTTTCATAAAAGAGAATTTCGGGGTTAGGAAAGTAAACAGAGAAAAAAGGAAATAATCCTATGAGTCTAATGCAGTCACCGGTCACATCTTATGTATTTCCTCTTACTGTTTTTCAATATGTAGCTTTCTGTGTTTGTGTATGTGTATGTTTTCTTTCTTGTGTCTCACACACTGTTAGAGACACAATGTTATATCACACTCTTTTCATCAAGAAACAATTTAAACCCAAAGCACATGTGTTTCTTCTTTATTTAAAGTACATTTTTTCCTTTTAAAAATTGCTTTATCGATCACAATGGAAGGTTGACATTCCCCAGAATTGTGTCATTTGTCCTATAGACTGTTCTCCAATGGCTTGAGAAATGGTCTTATTTAAAACACTGGGAGAAAAGGAGATGCTGCTTAGCGAGGCACCATCATTTCTCCTAATCCTATCTGAGGACTTAGCCTCCTGTCTCATTTACAAGAAAGCCTGAGGTGAGATTCAGTATGAGGCACAGGCATCTTAGCTTGACTTGGCTTTTAAAGACTTAAACTGTCAATATTCCACCCTCACTGCCTCCCATCCTACTGTTAACCTGTGGAGAAATAGGAAGTCCCGCCCTTGAACTACTATCCCTAATCTGTCAGATTCATGAGTGAACGGTCTGAATGGTACCTGTAACATAAGCATGATTTGGAGAGAAATTCCTTCATATGTACATTCATTAAAAAGAATAAAATTCTTCCCTAATTTAGGAAATTAGGTAAGATGAAAATCAAACAAAGAGGGAAATTAAATTGAAAAGTTGAAGGAAGAAGCAAACCTTTCCTTTTAAAATGATGTAAATATGAAACAGGCATTTATAAGATACGTCTTTCTTGTTTTCTCTGTCGTTCTCTTGGATGAAAAACAACAGTGATTTTTTTAAAACAGTTTGCTATGAATAAAATTTATCATGTACTGATGCATTATTTCTCACTTTCCTTTTCATATTATCTCTCAGAGATAAATGGCAATAACAAAGACATTAAAATGACACGAAGAACAGCTTTTTATAGTTTTAATTATTTTTTCCTTTTTGGCAATAAAAATGATGTGGTACGCTTGCATGTGTTATATATTGAGAAGCAATAATACTGGTTAAATATTCATAATTGTGGAGATAATTTCTACTTGATATTTTAAATATGAAATAGATTGCTTCTGGTCCCTAATATAATGGCCCTGTTTATTAATATATATTGCAGGCACACCTATATTTATGTCATTCAATCATTTACTACTGTGCTTTTTATTCTATTCTGAAGTATTCCGTATAGATAACATTCTTTCATGAGTCCATCAAGTTTCACTTTCTGAGAAATAATATCACAATTTCTAATGTAGATAATGAGCACTCACTTTCCCACTTCTCTTGGGATTTAAGCTCATTTTAGTCTGTGAAATAACAACTAAAGAACTGAAACTAAACTCCAAGGCAAGGGAGACCCTGATGAGCGGCAAATACCACGCGTATCCGGCCCTGTTACAGGCATGGAGCAGACCTGGCATCTGTGGGCGCTGAGCAGAGGTTGGGCAGGCCTCTCGGGGGCAACGCTTCATCTGGTCACCAAAGTAGGGACTGCAGGAATGGTTTTGTGCTTGTGGGGAAATTGAGACGCCTAGCTGGGATAAACTCATGAAAACTGAATTCCTATAATGCTGCCTTATTAATTTATAATGACACCTGCCTATAATACAAGCTGGATCTCTGGCCTCGTCAGATTAGGGCATTCTCACCCACACGGGAACTCAGTACAGAGTCTGTGAGACAGCAGTTTAGACCTAAAGGGCTTTGTGGTCTTTTCTCAGGGTGCCTGGGCTTAACTGGTTTGGGGCAGTCTTCCTCCCTGTACCTTCTTTCTGTTAAAGGTTCTCACCTGGCCTGTTCCTTTTAGTTTTACTTTTCAACATTCTATTTATTTTTAGATACATATTTTTAGACATTTTACATTTAAATGATACAGCTGTAAGACAGTGAAAATGAAGTCTGCCTCCACTCCTCTTTTATCCCTAAATGCCCCATTTCTCTCCCTGGAGGCTAGCTATCTACCCTGTTATCAATTTCATGAGTAGCCTTCCAGAGATAACTTATGCATTTACAAATATATGCCATATGTGTGTGTATACATGTGCATGTTATCTATATACATATTCATATAATTTGTATATAATTGTATATATTATAATTTGTCTCCCTATAAATAGCAGTGCATACACGCTGTTTCTGCATTTTGCTTTTTTTTTTCTTTTTTAAGAGTTGAGTTTCAAGATCATTGGGAGAACTTTTCTTTGGACATTTTGCCAGCTTCCTTCTGTTGGATTTTTTTACTGCATCCCCTGATTGTACTTTAAACTATATCTAAGGTAAATTCAGTTCTTGTTCTACTGGTTTTCACCTGAAAACTTTTCTTGGGCTTTTCTTTGTTCTTCTTTTGTCTTTGACAGTTAAATTCTTAGACTTTATCCCCTGAGAGGTATCTACTTATCAAGATAAGTTCTGTAGGAGATATACCCAATTCAACCTCCAATATCAGTGGGACCAGAAAGTCTGATGGCAATTTCCCAGTGATCTTCTAGTTCTATTTTTTTGTAACTTAAAGAATAAGACATACTCATAAATAACTTGCGTAGTTGGACTATACACCTCTCTAGGTATCTTTGACTAGAGAATAATTTCAGCTTCTAAGAGGCCTAGACTGTGGTTAAGTACCTGAGATCATTCTTTTATCCCTAATAAAATACTCAACATCTAAAAGAAAGATGCATTTTACTTTCAAACTTTCCATACACAGAATTTTTTAGTTTTAATATGTACATTGCATTTACAAATACAAATAACACACACAATAAAAATCCTTAAATATTATTTTATACACATGGTTGTTTATCTGTTAGATAAATAGCTCAAAGTAGAATTGCAGTCAAAAGGTATGCACATTTTTTTATTTAGAAAGTATTGCCAAATTTTCCTCATGTTTCATAATGGTAAAAACTTGAAATTCAAAAAACACAACATAGCAATTAATCTGTTCCATGTTGTGACTACAGAATGATTTATTACAAATTTTTAGAGGAGAAAGACAATTCAAAATTAATAAATTTTTCTTCTAGTTACCCTCTTAGTTTCTTTTCTTTTTTTTTTTAATTAAAGATTTTATTTCTTTATTTATTTGACACAGAGAGAGAGGGTGAGACAGAGATCACACATTGGTAGAGAGGCAGGCAGACAGAGAGGGAGAAGCAGGCTCCCCGCTGGGCAGAGAGCCCAATGCGGGGCTCGATCCCAGGACCCTGGGATCATGACCTGAGCCAAAGGCAGAGGCTTAATCTACTGAGCCACCCAGGTGCCCCAGCCCTCTTACTTTCAAAACTAATAATTCAAGGTGTATATTTGATTACAGATCCCTGGACAACGAGCCATCAGTCACAAGGAATACACTACCTGATAGAGAGTAAAACAAGAAAAATACTTGGGATTGAATATGAAAGAAAGGATTTTAAATCTGGGTTTTAAAAGAGTGGCTTTTTTCCAGTAACCTTCAAGTTGCAGGGCTAAATTCCTCTCAAGCAAGAGGTGAAGAGAAAAGAAAAAGAAAAAAAAAAAAAGAGAAAAGTGAAATGAAACGACCAGGACTCTTTAAACTAGAAATCCTATGGTTACTGATCGGTCTCATACAAAGAACGGATGGTAACTGAAGGAAATGTGGACAGTACCTGGGAAAGGAATGGCTTCATAACGGGTCAGGGGACTACTGAAGGTGAGGCTTTTGGCAGGGATTTTCACTTACACCTTTCCTGAGGAAAATGTCTTCCAAATGCTAAGAAGGGGAAGGGAGGAAGAGAAACTGGGCAGACCTAGGCTCTGAAACTCAAAATGCCTTTCTTGAGGACAACAGAGATATCATGACACTGATTTTAAGGAAGGTTATGAAATCTTAGTGGTCACTGAGAGTCTGCTAACTACTGCTGTCTGTTATTAACTAAGTCACTATATTGGCCTATGAAAGTAACATTTTAAATCTCCAAGATATAATGACCATTAATGTTAATTTATGTAATATATATGTAAACCAAATATACAGATTATCTTTTAAATCGTTTTTACTTAAGGAGTGTGGGATATATACTTGGCATTGTCTAATACATGGATATGACCCCATTGCCTTATCATATACTTAAAGTAAAAGCATCGATCATAGTAATTATGACTTCCATTCTAAAGTGACTTCAAACAACTTGAATAATTCTTGGGAAATATAATACAATCTTTTAAACTTTATACAGGAATTTTCTTTAATAAAAGCAGGATATAAAATAGGTTTCAAGTGTATAATTTGTATCTAAAATTTGAGGACAGCATCAAAATATTAAAGTGTCCTTTTCACTGTGTATCATTTTGGAAGGTGAACAATTACAATTTCCCTCCATTTTCTTATCTGCTTTACAAACTTGCATATTTGTCACAAAGCTATTAACTGTTTTATAATTATAGTATTTACCTGAAGTAAGATTTAAGAATTTCTTTTTTATTCTCAATTATTCAAAACACAACATATATGCCTTCAGAGTATGATTTTCTGATACTATATGAAAGTAAATGAGATAATTATATCTTAAATTAAATAAAGCACTGGATCTTGAAAATAAGAACTGAGCATTTAAGTGTAAAAGCTAAATAACAGTTTAAAGCAAAAATATATTTCACAAATGGAATTATTTAGTTTGTCTTCTGAAAAATGAATTATTAATTTTCTTCTTATATCCACAATAAAGCAAGGTCACGGTATCCTACAACTCTGAATCAACACTATGTTTTAAATAGATGTCCTAAAAGCCATAACTAACCTGTATCTCATAGAATAATATTCTGAAAGAAATGAGGTGGATATCATTAATAATTTACATAACAGAAAAACTTATTACAACCATGTGGAGTTTTTATGCACTAACTATATGGTATATCTGATTCCTGTGAAATAGTACCTACCTCATACAATTTTACTGTTATACATGTACTTTTTTTTTTTAAGATTTTATTTATTTATTTGACAGAGATCACAAGTAGGCAGAGAGGCAGGCAGAGAGAGAGAGGAGGAAGCAGGCTCCCCGCTGAGCGGAGAGCCCGATATAGGGCTCTATCCCAGGATCCTGAGATCATGACCTGAGCCAAAGGCAGCGGCTTAACCCACTGAGCCATCCAGGCACCCCTATACATGTACTTTTTAAAATCTTCTGCCCAGGTGCCTCGTTAGCGCAGTAGGTAGCGCTTCAGTCTCATAAAATCTTCTGCCCAAGAACATACATATCATTGTATTCCTATTGGTAGGCACCAAACCTTATAAACAGTGGAAGTTCAGTAAATGATCACACAATGAATACAGAATAAATGAACTGACTATAACATTTAATTTCCAGCTAAAACATGCAAAAGCACTCCTATAGTAAGTGGTAAAATAAGAAAAAAATACTCTTATGCGTGACTAGAAACAAAAACTTAAAGGGATAATTATATTTCCTAGAATATTCGTTTCTGGAATCATGGAGCTTGAGGGTCTCTAGATCACACAAGCCCTTAGAAGGCCTGGAAGCAGCCTCGCATTGTATGATCCTCATAATACGTTTTCATAAAGTTTTTTTGTATAATATTCTTACTGAGACTACTACACGTTTGGAGTCTAATTTTTTCTTTGTAATTTTGTATTTGATTTCTTAAGGGATGGACGGAAAGTTATAAAAGCAACAGGCTCCACAAACTTGGATCTGCATCTCCATAGTTTCCTAACACCCTGAGGACAACCTAACACAGGAATTGAATTTGGGCAGGTAACAAAGATTTAGTTTACATTCATAAAGATCTGTCATTGTCTGCTGAAAAATCAAAAGAGGGCCAATTCTAAGCTATGGGAGAGCACAGTATTCTGAAATACACTTTATCATCTAACTGATCATGTGGTGAGATTTCAACCATGTATCAGCACATTTTCTCATATCGCAGTTTTCTTTTCTGGTAATTATGCTTGGACATTTATTGACAGTTAACAGCTGCTCTAGTACTTCACTTCTTTTACTTCATGTGTTGACATTTCACATTTCCTCTTATTTTCAGATAGCTTAGAGTACTTGAAGAAAACAGACACTTTGATATTACTTCTTAAATTCTTAAATGTTTCATTCAACATGTGAAAATATCATAAAGTTGTTGAGTTCTGCCGCTGTGATCTAACATGTCTCATTTAAAAGTGTACAGTAATTAAACTACACATGTAACATTCACTTTTCAGTTAAATATTTTGACATACTTATTCTACCAAAATATCTAAAGTCAACTATCATGAAAGCATCATGAAATACTTTGAGTCAATGATGTTTTTGTTAAAGCTAGCATACAGAAAAGTTCTCTTTACACCAATAAAATATAAATACTGCTAATTGCTAACAGACTTTTTCTGACAAGTGTTAGCCCAAAATGAATATTTACAGCCTATGCTGAGAATTGAACGCCTGGAAAATAGCATTTACAATGGAAACACTGACACAGTTTTAACCAAAAGCAAAACAAAACAAAACAAAACACAAAACACGAACTTGAACATTCGTGCTAGCTAATGGGGTGACTGGAATACTCTTGGCCTTGGAATAATGTAAGAAAATATTTAAAGAACATCTGATTCCACTGAAAATAAGATCATTAGATTTCTTGTTAAAACAAATGCCTAAAGGTATGTGATATTTTATATACACACACACACACACACCATGGTCTACAACAAGAAATATTTTGATCCTTTTCATAGGACATTTTATTATTCGGAGAGCAGAAGCTAAAAGAAATAAGAAAAACTTACTCTGAGAACATGCCCTAAAATTTACAACTGAATCATATTTACTATAACTATAACATCATTTGATTTTCCTTCTTCTGTCATGCTGTATCTACATTAATAAGTGATTTTGTATTTTAAAAGGGGGATATTAAGGATTTAAGGACTCAATTTAACAGTTGGGCTATTTGGGAATGTATACTTTATTCAGAAAATAGAAACCTTAAGGACATAGTTTTTAAGGCAAAGAAGATAAGGAATATGAATGATGTCTGTATGTAAAGAAATAATAAAGGAAAATCAGTTAAAGGATAATTTTGTATAATTTCTGTTAATGTGCTTTTGTTTATGCATCACGTCAACAGTATGTATACATTGAAAATAAGAACTCATAGGAGAAAGTCACAAAGAAAATTATTCTCGTTAAAAAGTTAGACTCTATAGCTTGTCAATCAGGATATCACAGACGTAAACTTCCTATTGATCCATGGAGGAAAGGAAGATTATTTTTCCTGCACCCTCCCCGCTACCTTGGCCTGGTTAGCATTTGTAAAGAAAAGTGTCTTATTTTTCTTGGCTTGAGAGGGTACCGTGTCCCACACAGCTGGAGGCAGAAATGAGAGCTGACGACTCCGTTCATATATCTTTCTAATTTCAAAACCTTCTTCATGCAGAGCCTAAAACCAAATTCTATAGTGCTGACAACTGATTTTTTTTTTCATTTCATATTCTAGACCACTAACTATAATTATGTTTCAGCTATTTTGACCATAGTATTCCAGTGGTAAAATAACAAAACTAATCTGTAGACTGTTTCTACAAAGAGAATTACCCGTCTATGTTAGCTGCTTCATTCTTCCTCTGTTGCTGTCCTAAGATATTTCTTTGGACATATGGCATATATTTCAATTTACAATATTATGCATTAGAATGGCAGATTAAGTAGAAGTTCTTTTCCAAATAACAGATTTGTAAATGAATCTACCAATGTTGGAAATCTCAGCATACGTTGATCTGTTCCCCATGACATTCCATGACACCCAGTAAGGTCCTGCAGAGCCAAATCTGGTAAAAGATTCAATAACACACCTAACCTTAAGGCTCTGATCAGGTTAACAGCAGTTTTCGTCAGGACTACATTCGTCTTCCTGAAGTATGGCTGTCATTGGAAACAGCTGTTCGGTTCAGAGACAGTAACTTTTAAAGATACTCCTAACATTTCTTCCCTATTACTAAAAATCTTATCTTTCATGCTAGCAAATGCAAAGAGCTTTTCATGATAGCATGAAGAAAGAGAGTGCTGTAAAATGAAAACTGAAAAATTAGACTGCTCTTAAGTCACCGACAGGGCTTATTTCACAGGGGTGTACTTCATCACTACAAATGCTTCGAACCCATCTCACAAGATGCATCTGCTTTCCTGCTGTCGTTTCTACTGCATAAATCAAAACACTACTCATTAGTGTAAACTCATTAGGATAAACCAAACCTCAATTGCAAGGATCTCAGCATTTTTGAAAACATAGATATAAAGATATCCAAATTAATGTCACTTAATTAAAAATATGTAGTTTGCTTTGGACAATTTTTACTAAACCTGATCCTTATTATCTGGACTAGTGAGATTAAGATAATTTAGGGCTGAATAATTCCAGAGTGCAGCAGAGCATAAAGGCCTTCTAAAATAGAGAGGCCCAAACCCATAATACCCACTACCATGTAACTACCACTGGGAAATGCAATTTTAATTTGCAGCAGGATCCTAAGGAAACACTTTGCTGTAAATAAAAGTGAATCCTTAAAAAAAGAAATTTAGTAATTTTGCAGATGAAGCAGACAAGGCATTGCCATGATACTTTTCTTTTTAAAACCAATCAAATGCAGCTTCTTGATGGAGAAAACACTCTCTGAGTTAATTAGAATCCAAAGCATCTTGAGATAAAATTTCACAAAATGAAAGATCAGTTTGTGAAAATACTATGTTACTGAGCTTCCAAACAGCACTACCATCCATAGGTGGCACTACTGGGACAAATTCAACGGTCTCCCTGAAATTCCCAAAGCATAACTTGGTGGAGTTGCCAAAACAAACATTTTAACATTCTGTTGTGAAAGTATAAGTAGAAATGCAGGCACTAGGATTTTCATGATCCTACCATATTCAAATGAAATCTGTGTGATGTTTTCAGGTAAAAGGCAATGGAGCAAAATCTGTAACAGGAATTACCTGCTTTAGGACTCAGAACATCTGAAAAACAAAACTCCATTTGTGGCACATGTCTCACGTATAGACTTGAAGTTAGACCAAAAATTTCACTACTGACATCTCCAGTTGTGAGGCTGACTTCAGCAAAGCACATGGATTCCTTTTGGTCCAGTCTCAATCTGGGTCCAAACTGACACCCGTCTGATTCCAAGTCACCTTCCTCATCCACAACACCTGTGAGCAGGTGAGTGGTCAGAGTCATTCTGTCCTCCTCGAAACTTGCTTTGATGTCACCAAAGAAGTAGCTCTACTTCTTTCCAAGCCTAATCTCTTCGGTCCCCTGTTGATACTGTGATTTATAATACATAAATACATTTGGTCTTCCTCCTGTTTCTAGCACAGAGCCCCTAAAACCCTTGGAATATCCTAAGTGGTAGGGGAGATAAAGGTGCCTTTTGTTACGTTAATGAGGTCAGTATTGATCCTGCGCCCAAGGATGGGGCCTAGGTGCCAGGAGAACCAACACTGTGATTAGAGGGTTGTAACTAACTTCTTGTCATTGCCCCAACCCACCCCTGGGAGGGGAAGAGGCTGGAAGTTTAATCAATTCCCAGTAGCCAATGGTTTAATCAATCATTGCCTATGTAATGAAGCCTCCATAAAACCCTCAAAGTATGGGGTTTGGAGAGCTTCCAGGTGGGTGAACATATGGAGATTTGGGGAGACTGGCCCATTCAGAGAGAACATGGAAGCTCCTTGTCCTTTCCCCGGACCTTAACCTTCTGCATCTCTTCCATCTGGCTATTATATCCTTTTATATATCCAGAGTTATATCCCTGTATAATAAAGCAATAATCAAGTAAATAAGATGTTTCTCTGAATTCTGTGAGCCACTCTAGCAAATTAATCAAACCCAAGGAAGGGGTTGTTGGAATCTCCAAGTTACAGCTGTTTGGTCAGAAGCGCAGGTTAACAGCTGAGCTTACAACTGGCATCTCAAGTGGAGGGCAGTCTCGTGAGACTGAGTCCCTAATTTATGGGAGCTGATGCTCCCTCTGGGTCAACAGTGTCAGAACTGAGTTGAACTGCAGGATACCCAGCTGGTGTATGTATGGATGGATGGATAAAGAGCACTGGTTGGTATGGGATAAATTCCCAAACGTTAAAACTGGTGATCAGAACCCTTACCTGCTCCTTTGAGACCCAACCATTTTTTCTCTCTCACTCCTCTCTCCCAGTCTCAGTCAGCCTCTCTCCGTCTCTGTGTTTCTCAAATTCTAAAAGGAATGTCCCTTATTTTGCCTATGAAATCATTATCACACATTTTCCCCTTCCCTTCATGATTACAGGCCAAATCATTTAAACTTGCTGTCCTTTCTGTCTCATCTTTCATTGATTCCTTGGCACATTATAATTCACTTTCTATCCCCTACATTTTAGAGTATAGCTCCAGTAAAACTGCCTATCATAGGATTCCCTAAATCAAAAGTCTAGATCAGAATCTCATCTTAACACAACTTCCACAATATCCAGATTTGCCAAATAACCTCGTACATTAAACCATCTCCTCTTGGGCAGCATCAGATTGTTTCTTCTCCTATCATCCTGATTGTTCAGAGCTTTCCAACATAATGCTGGAGGTTTCCTCAATTCCCTTGCATGGAGTGACCTCACCTAGTCTAAGCAATGGGTATATCATTCTGCCTGAATGACTCCCAAAGGCATATTAGGTCCTGATCTTTATTATTAATCTTTATGCCAGCAACACTTGTCTACACAGACATAAACTGAGATTCAACTTGTCTAAAACCCGCCATCATCTTTTTCTTCTCATACTTTAACCTAGCTAAAGTTTTAGAGAGTTCACTTAACAAAATGTAATGAGATAAGAACATGAAAAAAAATCTTACTGACATCCCCAAATCCTCACAATACATTGTGTACATGAGAGAACTATTACTACAAATTCAAGCATGAGTAACGAGAAGTCACGAACAGTTACACTGTCACAATCTGCAGAAACTCTTCCAGAAAGTATGACAAAGAAGTTTGCAGCCATAGCTTGATTTCAACCACTAACAACACTTTCTAACTCATTCCTCATTAACTCTTCTGCGTTAGAAACACTTCAGATGTCTAAAGGGAAGCTAAGGGGCACTCCGCTCTCTTGACATGAAATATGTTGCTTTTAGTGGAAAGATGTTATGGAGCTAGTAAACAAATAAAAGGACCCCATCTCAAGTGAAAAAGATAAAAGTATACATGATCATGCCAATAAAATTATTGAAATACATATGCTTATTTCATGACAGCTTTTTTTTCACTTACAAGTATTTTTGCTTCAGGAAGAACACTTTAAGTCCTATGTCAAGTTACAAAAGTTAGAATGCCAGCAAGCCTATATTTTAATGATATTTCACAGTAATAGCTGGTTAAATGGCAAAGTAAAGAGAACAAAACATAAAATAAAAAACTCAGTGTGTATACTCTTACAATGAATAATACCAAATCTTGGAGAAACTACACTTAATGCATAAAGACTGAACTGTACTGGTTTTGAAATTTAGACCTAAAGTGGAGACAAGGGGTGAAGAAAACAGTATTTTAAATAGTTATTAACACCAGCTTGCTTTCTGTAACATCTATGAAGACTTGAGACAGAAGTAAAATGAAAGAAATGTTACTGATGAATTTAAATACTACAAGTTATAAGGTATTATCTGTAGGGGCCTAAATTGAATTCAAAACCTATCATGAAAAAATATTATACCTGAGGAAATGAAAGATAACCAAAAATGAAAAATAAATAAGTAAGTAACCTGTTCTATCTGGAAGGCTCAGCAGATGACCATGACAAAATGGTAACAAGACTTTATAGCATAAGCAAGTTTCCCCCTAAATCCAACATGTTAAGGTCCTTATTATGGAAAGCACTCAGTGCTATATTTAGAACATATCTTCTATACTTAGAATAGCATAGATATAAATTCTTACTGAGGATTAGGTCAATCTCATGAAAGCAGTCCCCAGAAGTTAACTATTTTTAGCTAGGAAAGAGGTAAGAAAAAAAGGAGGGTGCATTATTACAATTTTATGGTAATGGAAATACTATTGGAAAAAATTGGTTACTAAGAAAATTTTTACAGTTTCTATATGTTTTATAATAAGCAAAATCAAGCAGATTTAAATCTTTTTCTTGCTAAAAAAAGAGTAGGACACTGAAAGCTCTATGGCTGCTCATTCATGCACTCTTCATCCAATTTTTACCTGTTAACCCATTAACTGCCAGACTTGATACTAAGTAATAATGAAGACAGTACCTCTCCTCATACAAACAAACAAATACCATGCAATATGGAGAGTGTCATCACAAAGGTTTTTGTGAAGGTGCCATGGGAGCTTTGGGGAGATGCACCTAACCCAGCAGGTCTCTCTTGTTGAATGTGAAGGAAACTCAATTAGAAGTAGGCCAGATGAGGCTCTCTGCTCCTCCCAGTTCAACAGACAGCTGCATCTTCTGGTGCAGTGCCAGCCACCTCCCTGAGAATGAAGATAAATTGAAGGCTGGAATAAACAGATTTGGCCATTTTGGGTGCCAGCCACCAGGGCTGGCAAAGTGGATATTGTCACCATCAATGACCCTTTCATTGACCTGAACTACATGGCCTACATGCAAGCATGGCAAATTCCACAGTACAGTAAAAGCTGAGAATGGGCAACTTGTCCTCAATGGAAAGCCCACCTCCATCTTCTAGGAGCAAGATCTCGCCAATATCAAATGGAGTGATGCTGGTGCTGAGTATGTTGTGATGTCGACTGGGGTCTCTACCACCATGGAGATGGCTGGGGCTCATATGAAAGATGGAGCCAAGAAGGTCATCAACTTTTGCCCCTTTGGCTGATGCCCACGTGTTTGTGATGGGCGTGAACCATGATATGTATGACAACTCTCTTAAAATTGTCAGCAATGACTCCTGCACTACCATTTCCTTGGTCCTCTCACCAAGGTCATCCATCACAACTTTGGCATCATGGGCCACAGTCCATGCCATTACTGTCACCAAGAAGACCATGGATGTCCTCTCTGGAAAGTTGTGGCATGATGGCCAAGAGGTTGCCCAGAACATCATCTCTGCTTCTACTGGTGCTGCCAAGGCTGTAGGCAAGGTCATCCATTAAGCTTAATGGGAAGCTCATAGGCATGGCCTTCCATGTCCCCACCCACAGCGTGTCAGTAATGGATCTGATCTCATGCCTAGAGGAAGCTGCCAAATACGATGACATCAAGGAGGTGTTGACGCTGGCATTGGAGGGCCCCCTCAAAGGCATCTTGGGTTACACCAAGGACCAGGTTGTCTTCTGTAACTTTTAGCATTGTTCTCAATGACAACTTGGTCAAGCCCATTTCCTGGTATGGCAATGAATTTGGTTACAGCAACAGGATGCTGGACCTATGGTCCACATGGACTCCAAGGAGTAAGAGCCCCCTGAACTACCAGCCCCAGCAAGAGGAAGAGAGGTACCTCAGCTGCCAGGGAGTCCTTCCCACCCACCTCCACACTCATCCACAAAATGCTGAGAATCTCCCAACCTCCACAGTTTTCATTCCAGATCCCTGAAAAAAGGAAGGGGCCTAGGGAGCCCTACCTTGTCATGTATCATCAGTAAAGTATATTGTACCCAGTCAAAAAAAAAGGTAGGATGAATGAAATGCTAATAAATTGGGTTCCACATAAAAGTAAGGTATATTCAGGAATGACTGGAAGTAGGATTATTGAAGTCCCTTTCTCTGAGTCTCTTTCGACTTCCCTCTCTACACTGGCTTCATTCTCTCATAATCATTTTGGCCACAACTCAGAACCATGGCTAAGAACATTCTGGGCTCACACCCTCCCATCCTTTGCACTGGAGTGGTGAGCTTGAGCTGTATTTACAACTGATCAAGAATAACACTCTCAGGAAAGATACCTTAGAGATTCAAAGCCAAATACATCTGATTTCTGGGAAGATGGTGGAATGTGAACAGCAAAGTTCATATGGTTAGTCCTGGTTCAGGAGGAATTGTACTTCCTGGACATGCTTACTTTTAGAAAGCTGGGTGTTTCCCAAAGAAACTTTTACTGAGTATGGCTACCTAACTGAAAAATAATTTGTACGGTAACAGGGCAAAGTGATCCTGAAACTCTCTCTGTGAGGGTCTTTTGGGAATTTTGGATATATGCCTAAAACAGGAAGTCTCAAGTTATAATCACTATCTCCTGATTGAGAAAATAAAATATAAATAATATATTTTATATTGTTTGATGTGATAAAAGCCACAGGGTAGAGTTTCAATGCTATTGAAGATAAGACATTCTTTACCTGTATTTTAATCCTCTGTATTATACAAGGACCAGAGAAAGTCATTAGAGAAAAATAAAATAACCCCAAACTCAAAAATCCCATCATTATTAACCTCTGCTTGAGAAAGTTAAATGTGTAATTATAGGCTCACTGGGAAAACATAACCAACGTGGTTATAAAAAACTGTATGGTTATTTTGTGGGTGCGAGCAATGAGGTTTTAAGGATTATCTCACAGGGGGGTTAGAAATGGCAAACCTGTGATGTATTTTAGGTTGCATAAAGCAGGCTTGTCTCTTGTTTACTACCCAGCAATTGCAATGGGCCTAATTTACAAAACAATTACTTAGAAGTAACTCCTTTGAAATGCATTGTGTGATTAATTGACTTGGCTTCAGGAATGCAATGTTGTTTCTACATTGTTGTTCACTTCAACCTAATGCCCCCTAGAGCACAGATCCAATTAAGAAACAAGGCAGGGAAGCAGATATTAAGTGTAGTATTTCTATATTGCACAGCACTTTTGTATAGGATTGAACACCACCCTCTACTTGATTTATTCAGTGCACCCTTGTGACACTGGACGTATGGCTCATGGAAATGAACAGGATTTAAAGTAAATACCTTAGAGAAAAACTGAAACCAGATAAATTTAACTTAATAAGAGATACTTTTAAAAATGAAAGCCTAAAGGAAAACAAAAGCAAAAATAAATAATTGGGACCCCATCAAAATTAACAGCTTCTGCATAGAGAAGGAAATAATCAACAAAACTAAAAGGCAACCTATAGAATGGGAGAAGATACTTGCAAATGACATATCTGGAAAGGTGTTAGTATCCGTAATCTATAAAGAACTTACAAAACTCAATACTCAAAAGGCAAATAATCTAGTTAAGAAATGAGCAGGGGGGCACCTGGGTGGCTCAGTGGGTTAAGGCCTCTGCCTTCGGCTCGGGTCGTGATCCTAGGGTCCTGGGATCGAGCCCCGTGTTGGGCTCTCTGCTCAGCAGGGAGCCTGCTTCCTCCTCTCTCTGCCTGCCTCTCTGCCTGCTTGTGATCTCTCTCTGTCCAATAAATTTAAAAAAAAAAAAAAAAAAAAAGAAATGAGCAGGGCATATGAATAGACATTTTTCCAAAGAAGACATCTAGTTGGCTAACAGACACATGAAAAGGTGCTCCTATCATTCATCACAGGGAAATACAAATCAAAAATACAGTATCACCTCACACCTGTCAGAAAGGCTGAAATTAACAACACTGGTAACAATAGGTATTGGTGAGGATGCGGAGAAAGGGGAATCTACTTACAGAGGGAATGTAAATTGGTACAGGTACTGTGGAAAACAGTGTGGAGGTTCCTCAAAAAGTTAAAAATAGAACACCCCTACAGTCCAGAGAATGCACTACTAAGTATTTAAACAAAGGATACAAAAATACTGATGGGAAGGGGTACCCCGATGTTGACAGCAGCATTATCAACAATAGCCAAATTATGGAAAGAGCCCAGATGTCCATCAACTGATGAATGGATAAAGGAGATGTGGCATATCATGTAATGGAATATTACTCATCCATCAAAAAGAATGAAATTTTGCCATTTACAATGACATGGATGGAGCTAGAGTAGATTATGCTAAATGAAATAAATAAGTTGGAGAAAGACAAATACCATATGATTTCACTCATATGTGGAATTTAAGAAACAAAACAGATGAACATAAGGGAAGGGGTTGGGGGGGAAGAGAGGGAGTGGAACCAAAAAGACTCCTAACTATAGAGAACAAACTGAGGGTTGCTGGAGGGGAGGTGGGTGGGGAATGGGCTAAATGGGTGATGGGGATTAAGGAGGGCACTTGTGATGAGTATGGCTGTTATATATAGGTGATGAATCACTAACTGGTATTTAAATAAAACTGGAATTCCACTAACCGGAATTTAAATAAAAACTTGAAAAATAAAATAAAAATAAAAGCCTAACTACAGTTAAAGCTTAATTTTCTCACAGAAATAAAAAAAGATAATGGTCTGGCCTGTCTATAGTGACAGTAGAATTTTCTTCTGCATTAAAAGTCTCTAAACAAATTGGCATCAGGAAACAATTCTTTTTTTTTTTTTTTAAGATTTTATTTATTTATTTGACAGAGAGAGAGAGAGAGCACAAGGAGGGGGAAAGGCTGAGGGAGAAGGAGAAGCAGGCTCCCCGCAGAGCAGAGGATGCCCCATGTGGGACTCGATCCCAGGACTCTGGGACCATGACCTGAGCCAAAGGCAGTGGCTTAACCAGCTGAGCCACCCAGGTGCCCCAGGAAACAATTCTTAAATTTCAACAGGGACCTGCATTTCCCATTCTGCTAAGAAGAAATCATCCACTCTGTTAGGAGAGGCAAAATCTGGAATCAGCAGAGTCACAAAGCAAATGCCATGTCACACAACCCTTGCATTTTGAGAAGTTAGGGTCCTGCCTGCTAAGATTACCTCCTCTAAGATAAAAATCATGTGACAGTCACAGGGTCTCCCTATAATTCTGTGTTCAGACAGGACTCAAGCTTTGCCTGGCAAATGATGTCCAAGACATTGCCCCAGACCCTGCTCCATCTGTACCCATCCAACTTCCACTTCCTTTCTTGCCTCTCCAAGTAACTTTCTACTCTACCTGCTTAAACTCCAACACTCTCTGGGCTGTAACTTCCTCAAGAAGAAAAAGCTTAAGGCCAACTCTCAATTCTAGACATACCTTGAGGAAAGAGGCTTCCTAGTAGAACAGATCTCCAAAACTGTTACCAGGGGAGAGCCCCAGAGGGTGAGAAAACCTGAAACCAGGAAGCCCACAGTCTCAACTCGATTCCACCTCTATCCCTAACATCTGACCTTGGAAACGATACTCAATGTCTCAGAGCCAGTCCCCTCTGGTACCAAAACACTATTTCTACTGCTGACACGTGGCAAGAACAGTGGTTCCATCCCCTCCTGCCGGCTCACACTGCCTGGCTCAAATCTCACCTTGGTCACTTCCTGACAAGTGATGTCTGGTTTCTCAATTCTAGAATAGTGATAAACCACACAACATTGTTGTGAAAATTAAATTACTTAGCATTATCAGTAAGTTTCTAAAATAATGCCTGACACATATTAAGTGCTTGATATATGTTAGTTGTTCTCATTGTTACTCTAGAAATTTCCACCCAAAGACAAGAGCACAGGAGCCACCTGACTATGCTGCCTGTTTGACAGTAGACAAAATTCCACATAGTAGTGATTTCTTCTACTTATTTCAAGTTTTTACTTCCAGATATTTTTTTAATTTTTTAAAAAATATTTTATTTATTTGAGAGAGAGAGAGCGAGCACAAGCAAGGGGAGGGGCAGAGAGACAGAGGAAGAGAAGCAGACTCCCTGCTCAGCATGGAGCCCAACATGGGGCTCAATCTCACAACCCTGAGATCACGACCTGAGCCAAAACCAAGAGTTGACATTTAACCAACTGAGCCACCCAGGCATTCCTCTTCTCTCCAGTTTCGGGCATATTCCTTCACAATCTGCAATGTGCTCTCTGAACATGAACTGCCATGACAGCTCAGAGTGATCTATAAATTCCTATTTGTAAAACATCAGAATAATAGCAATAATGGAAACAAAAAGAGTGTAATGATAGCATCATTGTTTTGTCTCTAGTCTCTTTCGTAAAATTTATTTCCCAGCCTTTGATAAACAGATCAGTTTTATCTTGGCCAAAAGTAATAAGAAAATATTGTGGAACAAAAGTGAAAATAGTTGAATTCTTGCAGTGCCTAGCAGGAAGTAAAGGCTTTCAGCAGTATCTGGATAATAAAATTTGTTATTTAAAGAAATATCGCACTTGTCAGTCAGCTATTTGCATTTGTTCAGGAAGGCAACGTTGCACATCAGTACTGCTGAAATTTTTGGAAGTAATGCATTAATTGGTCTTTGCCTGTGACTGAAGTTGGGAGGCGATACAAGGAAAAACAATGGAAAACATAATCCCATAATAATGTTTAAGAAGGTATCAAATATGAAAAATCTGTAAATGGTTGAAAATATTCACGTAAGGACTGCAAGAGGAAAATAAAGCAAGAAACACTAGACCCCCTCTCCATAGCTTCTCTCTCACCTTCAGCTCAAAAATCACCCCCTCCACACACACATATTAAGGCAACAGCTATTTTGATCATGCACATAGGAATAAACATTTTCTATTCTTTCCCCAGTTCCATACATACTCACAAAACATTGCTCTTTAGGATCTTCCCACTTGTGAAACAAAACATCAGTCTCAGAGTTTATGAAACCATTAAACTATGGATAGCTTAAAGCATACTGGAAATGTAAATGTTCTCATAAAATAAGATTACACATAAACAAAAATATGGATGGCAAAATTGCACGAAACAAAACAGAGCAGGCGGCCATATGCAGAGACCTGGACCTTGAATCCTGACCAAGCTTCCATAGTTTGGAGACCAGTGCTTAGTATCATCAATATGAAGGATCTGACTGACACCTCAGCTAGGGAAGGGGGGGGAAAGCAACTTTGGAAATGGAAAATAGTTTCAGCCTGATTTTCATAAGAAAGGTAGGAAACTCACTGTGTTTAATCGTTTTTACTTAGCAAAGAATTTATCTTTCATATTCTTATAAAGTGGCTTTCTTCTGTGTTATCAATAAAAACTAACAGTGACCTTCCTCCTGGAAGGTTAAACTTCTAGCTTCTGTTTGAAACGCTAGAGTGCCTTTTCTCAGAAGAAATGCTACATATACGTGCCGCAAGCAATGAGAGAATACACCATCCCTCCGACCCTTCATTAGTCAGAGGATCTTGGCAACAGCAATGCTACTTGTATACGGTCTCTGCATGAAAAACTGTTTTCAAAGGTAACCTTGCCAAGGGCTATGTTCTGTCTTGGCAAAAGGAAGCAAACTTTACTTTTCTACCAATCGGTTCGCTCTGCATGAGAAACAGGTGTTAAGGTATGAAACGGGGCTCGGAGCAGTAGCAAAATAAAACTCACCCAAAATAAGTTTCATCTGGAAAAAAACACAACTCAGATAATAAGCCTGCAGGGCCGACATGTTTTTGCAAAATGCAAATCATGAAAACTGGTTCAGGGATTAAATGCTCTTTTGCAAAAATGACCATGGAGATTATAATCATTAATTAAAATCATGTAAATAATTTTCTGAAAGAACTCTCCCTTTTTATCTCATAGGTTTCAAACAGCCTAATGGTAAAAAGGTTTAGTCTCAGAAGACATTCTCTAATTAAAACCAGAAATCTGGTATAATTAATAAGTGTCAGTCTGCAATCTCAACCACTTAGTAAAGGCAGAGAAATCAAACGCTGGTGTTTTATAAAAACTCCAATAAAATCGCCAAGAAAATGAAATTTTATAGCCTCCACTTCCTATCTATACAATAGGTGTCCCAGATGTGACTGGGAACTTGTTAAGTGGATAAATATTTTAACACTTACAATTCCTATATCCCGGTTTTATTCGTTTTTCTTTGCTCTTTGGCCCCCGCAACAGGCCACGGCTAAGTCAGTCAGTCTTCTCTACGGCTCCCCCTGGACTCCGCTCCAGCATACGCTGGTGCTCCAGGCACAGTGGAGCACTCCCAGGACCGGGCCTGAGCTCTCACAGCAGATGCTCCTTCCTGCCCAGGGCAGGGTGGTTTGCAGAGGGGATTTCCCCGGCCTCTTTGCTACTCTGCTACCAGCAGAGGTCAGTCAGAGGGGAAAAGCTTTTGGTGTGCTGAAGATGACAAGGGGAGAATCCCAGAGAGTGGAGCCGAAGCTGCTGGATTAGGGGAACTGGGAAGCCCACCTGACCTCTGGGCCTCTGTTTACATGAGCCGGTGAAGTCCCTGACAGTTTGAACAATGTGAGTGGCTGTAGTTGCTTATAACATAAAGAATTCAAACCACTATAAATGTAAACAAAACATTTGATTTAAATATGTAGGTAATTACATGATAGTGATGTTAGAGGTAAGATGTGCTGCTCAGATCCTCCTTCTGGCAAGGGGCTTGCTGCCAATTTTGGGGTATGGGCAGCTCCAGCCTCAGCTGCTGACCTCTACCACAGGGCTGACCTTCCTGCAGTGCTGCCTGCAATTGTGGCTGAGCAAGGAGGGGACAGAAAGAACCACCCATTCAGCCCTGAACCTGCAATGCTGGTGACGGAACTCTCTGCAGGGCTGGCTAAGACGGTGCCGTGCCTGCATCACAGTGTGAACTTTGCCTCTGCCCAATCCTTCTTCCTGCCTACTTCCTTTCACGGGAGCTGATCCCTGATAAAAACCTTAGACCCTGACCTCCATCTCAGTGTGTGCTGTCAAAGAACCCCAGAGTGACAGGTACAGTGTCTGTCCAAGTGCACACTGTAACATATTATAACAAAATAAGAACACATGAGAAAAGCAAATAGAGATGCAAACCATATAAGGAAAATCCTCACCAAAGGTCTATAAACAAAATGCATAACACAGATTTTCTTCTGTCCCGTCCCAGCCTTCCCATTTTCCAAACTTCCTTTAGTAATACAGTCTCCTTCAGCCACATACAGAAGAAATCTGAGTAAGGGAGGAAGGCATTTTTTACTAAACTGAATTAATACAATTAAGTTGGCTAGAAATTGACAAGGCCTATGAGCAATGTAGTATTTCCCATGAGTCACCAGTTTTGTTTTTAGTCACTTTGAATGTTGCAACAATAACCTTTTTCTCATTATTACCGTTTTTTATTAAAGGGGATTTGATATATAATCTGGGTAAGATTTAAGTAGTGATGGGAAATAGATATTTTCAATCAAAATTTGTTATGAAGCAAATTTCTTTTAAGTGAATGCTATTTTTTAATTAACTGCCATTGTAAAGTCGGAAATCGAATGAATAATAAAAAGATCACACCTGGGAATGAAGTTTTTCTTTAGAACTAATAAAGTTAAAGACATAAATAACTTCAATAAAACAACAATTTAGGGATTCTATTCTCATTGCCTCATCAAAACATCTTTTGCTCTAGACACCAAAGACATTCACATCACAACTCCACAGACACTCCTTACTCCCTGTCTGTAGACTTACTTCTCTGAAGCATTATCATTCCCTTGACAATCTTCTTTGACTTCTACCAAACAACAACTCTTGGTTTCACTCTCTCTTCTCCCTGCCCTCCATCCTTTCCAGGCTCTTTCTCTTCCATGCAATCATGAAAAGACATACCTTCAAGCTTGGTCTGAGGCCCTTTGCCCTTCTCAATCTAAAAGCGATTTCTGGTTTCTACACCACATCAGGATTCTAAAGCAGCATCTATCCACAGGTGACTACCACAGACATACACATAATCCACTCAAATGCAGACCACTCACAGAATGCTTCAGATAAATGCCTACAGGCAACTCCAATTCCACACGCTGAAGACTGAACTCTTGACAGACCTTCACCCGGATTGCCTAGCTCAGAGAATGGTACTACTCTTCCTCCTGAATGAAAAACCCAAACCAAATAGCCTTAGTGACATCTCCTTCTAGTTCACTGTCTCTACATCCAAATTCATCGTCAAGTCCTGTTGGTTCAGCCTCCAAAATTTTCCCACAATGATAAATTCTTCTTATGATTTATTTTTCCAGTGACTGAAAAGGTAAAAGCAACTTCTGGCTCTTGGGCCAGTTTAGCTCACAGGTGGTGAGCTAGATTTGACCTGTGTGCTGCAGTCTGTTGTCTTGGGTCTTATAAGACACACTAGGGGCTTCTCAAAACTACATACCTTACTCGGTTTGTATTACATGAGGGTTTCTTTCTTTCTTTCTTTCTTTCTTTCTTTTTTTAATATTTTATTTATTTATTTGATAAACAGAGATCACAAGTAGGCAGAGAGGCAGGCAGAGAGAGAGAGGAGGAAGCAGGTTCCCAGCTGAGCAGAGAGCCCGATGTGGAGCTCAATACCAGGACCCTGGGATCATGACCTGAGCCGAAGGCAGAGGCTTTAACCCACTGAGTCACCCAGGCGCCCCTACATGAGGGTTTCTTAAGGGGTTTTCAAATGTTTGGTTCTATTTTGTAGGTTGCTACACATTAACACCACACACACACACACACACACACTTTTCTTTGTATAGTAAAGAAACCAATGAATAAAATTGTGCCACCAAGTTTTGCTTTTTGTTCCTATTGCAAGGAGGGCTCTGTTTAAAACAATTTCTTCTCTTGCCATCTAGATTTAACTGAAGACTAGCATAATGTGATATTAGCAAAGCAAGCAATGAAAACCAAACAAAACCTTCATGTAAAACTACTTAACTGTGAGTCAAGATTTTTCTCTGAAATGTGCAACCTGAACAAAATACAAAAATAAATAGAAAGTTGAGGCTAATGCTGTATTGTAACTGCTACCCAAAGCACAGAATTTAAAACTAACAGCAATACCAGGAGTAATTAACATTTCTTGAGTCCTCACTATAGGCCAACCCCTTCACTACTTATATATAAATTTTTTGGTCCACTTAAATACCCTTGCTTTTTTAATAACTTCTTGAGTAAACATGTACATCTGAACTTGTATGACAAAATTAATAGTACAAAAAACCCCACATTTCTCTGTTTTCTATGTTGGCATTTTGCATACAATTTCATTTAGAAAGGAAGTCTCTCTGCCTTTATTTTTCCTTTAATATGCCACCCACTCTGACACTTTATTGCATTTTCTCATTACTTGCTGCTCTGCAGTTTGTTTTATACAAACTTTGCTTCTTCTAGAATCAGGTTGTTCCTGAGGACGGGCACCAGGCTCTATGCTTTTTCTCCCACTCTTTATGCTACATCTCCACTACTTATTCACAAAACGTGTACCCCACGTACTTGCCTAAAGCAGGGCTTAGCACACGGCAGGCCCCCAAGAGATGGACTACCGCTTATAGATGCGAATTTTTAATTAATCTGTGAATTCCTTAAATGTACACTTTGCCTAAATGCACTTCAGTTAAACTGAGGTACATATAAGAATTCTTGTAAATTTTTAATAAACTCTAATCCTTACATTATGTTATAGATCAGAATAATATGTGGGTAGCAAAATAAATTATATAATTTTAGTAACAGCAGAAAACAACTACAACAACTTGTTTTCTTTAGTTAATTTATGCGTCAAACTCTTCTGTCCAGAAAACACAATCTCCCTGCTATGTTTATATTATGGCAATAGCTTTGGCACCCTCCGGCAATCTGCTAGGCTGAGAAAAAATGTGACTTCAGACAAAATTAGTTCCATATATTCCTTTACATACTAAAACTTAATTGAATGTCCCAACAAAATGAATCAGCATCTTTTTTTGCCATGAACAATCAGAGAACATCTCTACAAAGGCCCACCTTGTACACTTGGACCAGTCCATATCTGGACTTTTCCTAATGACTCTCACATGGCAGAGAAAGTTATTCACAATGACAACAGCTACATGAGACCAACAGTTGGCTTTGAAAATCCAAAGCTGGAGCTGAGTGGGTCTGTATTTACATAAATATGAAATTTACAGAATTTGGAGTTGTTTTCTTTTCATTGCCAAGAAACATTTAAAGGTCTCATTAAAGGCTTTCTCCTAAATGAGTACACAAACAGGTCTTTTCAATTACATACCTGAGGGATGAATGGTTCCCAAAGGGAAGAAAATGAAAAGAAGCAGTAAGTACTGGATTTGTACATACTGTTAAGATGTGTTGCATATTATAGAAAATTTGATTATTTTTCTTTTGTTTTAAAGAGAAAAAGATGAATTGAGGAACTAAAGTAGGCTCTCTTCAATTCTCAAAGTAAATAAGTATATAATAAATCCGTGAGATAATTATGTGGAGAGAATCAGCAATGGAGGGGGAATAAAACATTTCTAAACCATTTACTTAGACAAATGATAAGATATTTAATCATTTTTAATCTGACACACACAGACCTCTTCACACACACCCTCCTCCCCGTACCATGTGTCATGTATACTGGAAAGTATACATGACATTCTCCCTAGAAGGGAGAGTCACTTAAAATTCAGTATTTATTATTTGTTAAAAGTGGCAAATATTTCCCCCATTGAAAAAGATCCCTTTTTCTGTATTTTATAGACCATTATCAATTTTTATGATAATAATCTCACTAAAAAGCTTAATCCACTTTAAAAAATAAAAGACTGAAGCTCAGCCCAGACCGTTCTCTTCCTTCCCCTGGAACTACTGCCCCCTTGAGTTGTAAAGGAAAACTTGGTCCTACACCACGCCCCACGGCGTTTTGCCAGTAATTTACTAGGGAAAAGCAAAACTTTACGAGGACACAAAGTTGAATCTACTGATGTGGAGCATTAAAATGATTACTAAAGAAGATTTCTTTTGAATTTCTAATAAGGAACTCATCTTGAAATGTACCCCAAAGCTGAAAAGGCAATTTACACTGCCAGATATTCCCTAGGGGTCACCAATGAAAAAATACTGTATCACACTGTGTTTAGCGTCTTAGCGTCTTAGAATAATTTCCTTTACTCCCATTCAAGTTCACAATCCCACACTGACAGTTTTTAACATCTTCTGATTTGGTAATTTTAGTGCATTTATATTTGCAATGATTATACGCAGACCTGAGAGTTAAGTGGGTGGATCTGTCTAAGGGTAAGGACAATAGAATAAGATTTAAAATCTTTAACTCAGTAGGGTGTCTATGTTTTATTCTAATGCCTAACTTTATTTCAAGATGTAATGTAAATGTATGATAATGTGGAAAGAAACGAGCACGATTTTTAAAAAATCAAAGCCATCAGGTACTTAGAAAGCCACAGATTCAGGACGCTAGAGACAGACTACATCTGCATGTACTATAATCCTTAATTTTGGCTGTCCATTTTCCCCTCTGAAGTTCCTCAATCACTTAGTGTGCCAAACGGCAGCATAAAGTCAGTGGTTTAAACAACAAAATGTACGTAGTATGCTGCCTGGGAGCCGTGTGGTCCAGAGTCTTGGGCTCATACACTTACAACAATTACTAGAGTGCAGGTATAAAACACAATCTGTGGCACTTAGCAGCATGTGCTTTTTCAGTCATTATTTTGTGCAAATTAAGCTCCCTGCGACCAGTTAGTTCATCAAGAAGCAAGAGCAAAACACGTGGGAAAAGCTCTTCTACACAAACAAGTTACGAAATCATCTGATAAAATGGTCAAAATTAATTACGTATCTCTGTGTATCTTATATCCAGAAACTTGTCCAAATCCTGGCAATCTCAGTGGTTCTGAGAGAAGCAACTATTATATGCCCATGCTTCCACAATACAAATGCCAGCAGGACAAGCATATAACACTGTGTAAACAGTATGTGCGATTTGGAGAAAAATCCTGGAAACCTCTCCCTGCTCACTCATTCTCCTTCTCTCCTTGATCTTTAAAGAATACCAAAACTATTTCTAAACTCTGTTTTGCATGTTCCTGTGAACAATAAATATTTAGAATTTTCTCATTCACATATAAAAAGGGTCTTGAGGTGAAATAACACAAACAAAAACCATAAATGTGCTCCTGTAACTGGAAATACATTACTTTCAAAATCTGGATGGGTGTTCATATTCTGCTCTGAAGATGTAAAGAGTTACTGTTCTAAACCATTTCTAGGGACTAATTATTATATGATTTGCTATGGTTAAGAACCTATGGAAACTGAAACAAAAATGAAAATGACTTTAAAAGCTTACTTTTGGAAAGGCTCCCATCAAAATCAATAGAAACAAGGGTACAAGTAAGTAAATCAGTGAGAGGCCTCTTTCGAAAAGTCAACCGAAAGTTCATCTCGGCCTGCCTATTGCTTATGAGTTTTATCGGAGCACTTCAAAATTGATTGGGAAGCAATGCTACCAGTCAACACAGGGAGGAAAAAAATTTGCTTCTCTGGCCAAATCTGTTAAGTGATTATATTTAGCTTTTCTATTTTATATATAAGTGAGTCCTTATAGAAAGCAAATGTGTTATTTATGACATTCATTTAAAAATCATAGTATGTTGTATCTTTACACTTGGGGGACAGGAGGATATGTGTTTTTTCTTCCTATTAATAGTGTTTTACATGTGCTCAGAATCCTGCTTTATATCTCTAAGTTACTTTTATAAATACCAGCAGATGGCAAAGTTGTTTACCTGTAGTATGAAAATGAATAAAGAACGGGGAACAGAAATCAGTGAAAACATCAGATGCTTTCTCACTTAATACATGGTATTTGTTTAACCTTTACCATACTGTTATAAAGAGGAGGAGACAGTCTTTATGCCCATTATGTGTGAAAACTCAAGCTACGTAAAATATAAATATGTTATTTTCATAAGCTATTAACAAAGAAATTAGAGAACAGAAGTCTCTTCCAGCCTTAACCCAACATTCTATTTAGAAAAATATCAACTACTCACATTAACAAAATGCTATCTAGCATCCGACTGATTTGATTATCTCCTGACAAATGAGATCCTTTTCCTGTTACTTCAACAAATCTTAATAATATTTGTTGTATTAGGAACATATTATTTGGGGTGCCTGGGTGGCTCAGTCGTTAAGTGTCTGCCTTCAGCTCAGGTCATGATCAGGGTCCTGGGATAGAGCCCTGCCTAGGCCTCCCTGCTCATCAGGGAGCCTGCTTCTACCGCTCCCCCTGCTTGTATTCTCTCTCTCTCTCTCTCTCTCTCCCTGTCAAATAAACAAATAAAATCCTTAAAAAGAAAAGGAAGATATTATGTGTTGGGAATTTTTATGTGTCATTTATCACTGCTAATATTAAGCCAGAGGTAATAAATGGCAAATGTAGTTACATTTTATTCACAATAAGTGCTGATGTGATGATAAATGGCATCATTCATAGAGTTTTCACCTTTAAGTCAGATGTCAGAACAAAATGACACAAATTCAATTGTTTGAAAAGAACTAGGGAATTTTATGAAGAGAACTGTCTTCTTAGAAATAAGAAAAACTAATAAATCAATATCCTGGACAGGTAAAATCAATGCTGAACACAGGCATGCTGTCTATGCCAAAACATAACTTTTAAAAATATAGATAATTTTTTTTTTTTAAAGTTTAAAATCTTAAGAGCTGAAAAATGTTCTGGGTCTGTTTAAACAGCTTGATTACCATATCAATCTAGTTATCTTCCTCAATATAGACTCAGTATTCTAAAACTGTTAAGCTTGTTAGCAATATCATAAAGTTAAAGGGGTCAAAAGAATGTGATTGATTACCTAAATGCAAAATATCCTATCTGATTTTGCTTTTAAATGTCAGTCATCCTTTTTTATAGGTGCTGAAGCAACAATTTATTTAGGCATGGAGATCCCACACATGAAACACTAGCAAAGCAATTTTTCAACTCAGGAAGAAGTCATTAATTCATTATCAATAACACTGCTCCTGCGCAAATGGAAAATACAGTGTTTTTCAGACATGAGCAGGAACAGCACTTAATTTAGACAGTTACTCACATAGAACAACCCTACTATTACAAGACCCATTATTTCCAGAATGTCTGCAGTGGCAGTCCAAAGTCAACACCAAAGCTGTGGGCACTGTCCCAAAAGACCATCAGAAAAATGTACTGAGGTTACCCTAAAGGGAGAGAACATGATCAAGAGCATGGGGGAGTGGAGTGGAAGACAGAGGAGGAGACAGAAGTTAAGCTTTCTTACATTCACATATGGCCCAGATTTGGACTTTAGATTAACCAGAAGTAACCTCTGGAAGATCGAGAGTTTGGCCTCAAGGAGACAGAAGACAACAAGATAGTTTTCCCTTATTTGGGGCATAAGGGTTTAGGCAGCACCTACAACATATCTGGATGGCCAATTAGCATGAAAGAGAACAGGAAATAAGGAGCTGTCTGAGCAACGAGAAGGCAGTATGAAGGTTTTGGGTGAAAGGGCAGGCCCTGCAGTAATGACTGGAAGGCCAAGAGAAGCAAGCCAAACCTAAGTATCCTGCTTTGAGTTTTGTACTGCAAGTTACAGAGCCCTGCAGTATAACAGAAGGAAAGCCAGCTTACAATATATTAATGAATGACGGACTGGTGTGGATTCAATGCACTTCTCTGGGACATTTTAACCACTCCTCTGATTGGTCAAGTAAAATCAAAGTACACATATCATTTGGATAAAACCCCACCACTATGAAAGTGAGGGAGAGTCTTAAGATTTTAGTTTTTAACACAAACAACTACGCAAGTCACCTTTGCATGACTGCCTCTTTGTGACATTCAGATCTCGGTTTAAAAATTAAACCTGCATAGATGCCACTCCCTCACGACCCCATACTTCTATCCACCACATCATGCTACTCTAATTTCCCAAACAACATTTTACACTGTATGATAGGTTTCTTATTTATCTACCCACAACCCCTAAAACAAAAGCTGCGCGAAAGCAGGAAATTTGCCTATCTTATTCACCAATGGCTCTCCTACACACTTAGTCAACTTTTAGTAGGAACTAAACAAATAGGAGTTGAAGAGCAGCACCAGATCACAGTCGTCAAAGCCTCATCATGCTCACCTAAGAGTCTCTGGCGTCTCCCTGATGTTTCCTTTGCCTCTGACACCAAATCAACAGCCTTGCTGGAGTAAAGTTTTCATACTGGGAATTCACCAACATTTGCTTATTCTCCAGTTAGGTAACACTATAAACACTGTATTAAAAAACTGAACTCTAGGTGGCGCCTAGGTGGCTCGGTCAGTTACATGTCACAGCCCCTTCAGCTCAGGTCATGATCCCAGTGTCCCAGGATCGAGTCCCCTTCAGGCTCCCTGCTCAGCGAGGAGCCTGCTTCTCACTCTCCCACTTCCCTTGCTTGTGTTCTCTCTCTCTCTTACTCTGTCAAATAAATACAATCTAAAAAACAAAAACACCTGAACTCTAATGTAGTTGATTAGTGGTCAAACTAAGCCAAACAAAAATGAAGTATAAAATAGCTTATTATGTGATATAGACATCAACACACTTAGTTACTTTCAGCATCTAGACCATCTTTCATTATCTTAACTGAGAGTCATTAGCCAAAACTTTTCCATGTCCACAACATTATAAGTCATAACCATAAAAATGTACCATTTTCTTAATTACTTTATGGAGAGCAGATTATGCCTGGTATGGGTTTATTGCTTGTGTTACAATATAATAGTGTTTTTGGAAGATTATTCATCTGTGCATAACCTAAATTAGAGACTAATTGAACTATCCTAATTATGTCAAGGACCCCTGCATTTCAGTTAAGACACTATTTGTAACATGACTTTTATATCCACATCTACACTATCATTCTAAATACGACCACTGAAAGAAAAATTAATTATTTATATATCATAGATATATAAATATATAAATATAAATTTGTATATATAAATTTATATATATAAATTTATATATACAAATATAAAATTTATTTGTATTTAAATATAAATACAAATGCATATCATAAAAATTTTAAGTTTTTAAAAATGTCTTAGATTTTTGGATTTCTTTAGCAAGAAGATATTTCATTCTATGAAACCATTCTGAACCACGAGAAATTATTTTTTAACTTTTTTATTATGAAAAATCTCAAACATGTAGAAAAGTAGAGGAAGTAGTATAGTGAACATTCATATATGAATGACCACCAGATCAACACTGACCAACTCATAGTCAATTTCATGTCATTTATATGCTGACCTACTTGTCCCCAACTCCCCTCTCCACTTCAGACTGTTTTTTAAGCAAATCTGAGAAATTGTCTTATATTTTTAAGTATTTCAAAACATATTTCTAATAAATCCTCAGATTTTTAATATTTACATAATGCAGCTTTGCAATGCTCTTACTGAGCTGCTTATACCCGACTAGGAGTCTGGTTTTATAACACAGAACTAAAATATGCTTGAATAGGACTTCTTAGGAGGCTCTTCTCGATAATTTACAAAATCAGCTAAAATAGCTTCTATTCCTAGTTTTCTCAGGTATTTTCTGGCAGGCTCTGATTACAGAATTTTTGTCCTGTTTTTAAGAATAAGTTAGAATGGAAAAGCAAGTTATAAAGTCATAGTTTTAATCAAGCATCAGGGCTTAATTTTTCTTCCTTTCTTTACTTTCAAGGCAAAAAAAAAAACAAAAAACAAAAAACTCAGAAGATCAATTCATTCTTAGAATTTGGATGTACTGAGACAAATTTAGGCATTTGACTACAATTACAGATGGAACTGTAAACATAAAAGATCAGAACATCAGAAATTCCATCGCAAAAAATTGTGGTAAATTACCACAGCTTTCAGACGGAAGACATTTTATGGAGGAGAAAACAGTGAATAGTCTACACTGCTCTCTAGTTTAATGAGTTTGTTCTGCAAGTCTTTGATGTGAATTTTGGAGAGCTCCCCAATAAAAGGGTTGGGCTATGTCATTTTTACATCAGCCACTTGTTTCTGCGCCTGCTAGGAAGAGAGGCATTCAAGAACCTCTTCAGAACTTCGCTTTCAAAGTTTAATTATGAATGGAATAGCATAGCAGGAAGACAGAAATTCAATGTGTGTACATAGAACTCTGTCCACAGGCCAAGATTTTATTTCCAAGGGACACAAGGCCTTCTGATCGAACAATGCTCTGGTTAGCTCATCATACTGACACAGGGCTTGTGCCAGGGCATTTAAGTCTTTCGATGTTCCACTATTCATTACTCCCTGATGCTTGCCAAGGACCAGACTGAGCCCATTCAGTATAAACTTAGTGCTGGGCCCAATCAAAAGAGTTCAAGGAAAACATGAACAAGTGTTTTGTATGCAGAATCCAGCCGCTGGCGGTGTCTATTAATGTAACACTGTTCCCAGCTAATTCTTATTTAGAAAATGGCTTTTGAACTAAATTGAGTTACCTCGCTGCTGTTTTTTAACATTAACTGGCACAAAAAGGAGAAAATGTTTATAATTAGTCATTTGAAAATATATTTTGTAATGTGATTTTCCAAGCCATCTTTTCCCACTCTTCCAGAGTCACTTGGGCAGGGAAACTAGACAACAAGTACCGACTTCTAATCATCACCTATACTAATCTGTTGCTTTTATTTTAACTAACAAAAATTTTCAAAAACACTAAAAATATAGAGTGGAATGTACAAAGGATGCCACTTCAGTTGGGAGAAAATGCTAAAGATATACTTGCAAAAATTTCAAAATAGACATCACAGAAGCAAAATGCTCTTGAGAAAATGGCATATTTGCCTGAGACCTGTGTGACCAGGTTCACCAGCTCCCACCGTAGCTGAGCTCCTGAGCAGCTGGGGCTCGAATGAGAGAAGCTAAATCAGTTTGGGCAGCTCATCCTCAAGAAATGAGGATTAAACACAGTTCACCTCCCTCCCCAGAAGAGGTGGCTATTGCAACTAAAGAGTTACTGTCTGCAAAGAGTGAGATTAATGGAAAGGGAGATGGAGAGTATCAGAGATGCTAATCCCCAAATGAAACAAACTCATGGCATGTACTATTTTTAAATAGTAAAAGTTTTAGTCCCAAAACAGTTTTCAGATTAGGAGAACAGTTTCTCAGATTAGGAAAATAATTTATTAAAAGTTTCAATTCCCTTTGACTAAAAGTGGCTTTCTTTTTCCTTTAAGATTTTATTTATTTATTTGAGAGAGAGAGAGAGAGAGAGAACATGAGCAGGGTTTGGGACAGAGGGAGAAGGGAAAACAGGCTCCCAACTGAAGAGGGAGCCCAAGGACTTGGGGGTTCCATCCTAGCACCCTGAGATCATGACCTGAAAAGTGGCTTTATTTCTACCAAATATGTAGAACTGATGAAACAAAATTTTAAGTGTGGTGACTAAAGAGACAAAATTTTGAATCAGACATACCTGAGTTCTATCCCTGATTTCAACACAAACTGGGACCTTGGGCAAATTATTTAATCTTTCTTCACCACAGGTTCCTTATTTGTAAAATGGAAATAACGCCTACATTGTTGCTTGGAATTTGGAGTATGTTGTAGTGAGGTTCTTCCCATGTTAGCTTAGTCTATTCTTTTTTTTTTTTTAAGATTTTATTTATTTATTTGACAGAGATCACAAGTAGGCAGAGAGGCAGGCGGGGGTGGGGGGGAAGCAGGCTCCCCGCTAAGCAGAGAGCCCAATGTGGGGCTTGATCCCAGGACCCCGGAGATCATGACCTGAGCCGAAGGCACAGTCTTCAACCCACTGAGCCACCCAGGTGCCCCGCTTAGTCTATTCTTGATCAGAAATGCTTCAGTCCAAAAGCAACTGTTGTACTATTGACACTCTCATTGGTTTTGCTCTGATTTAAGTTCAGTGGTATACATATGTAACAACAAAGAACATAAAACAAAAAAACTTCCCGAGAAAAGATTTCTGCAAACACAACACAGGCAGTTTTCCCAGTGTGTCACTAATGCTTAATTGTCTAAATAATTCCTGGCAGAAGAAATATTTAAACTGTACATTTTACAAGACTGAGAATCTTATGACAAAGCAATTTTCTCATGACATTTTTTTCTGCCAATAACATTTACTATTCTGAACATTGTAAAGTCAGAGTTGAGAGACTGCATAAAAGAGGTGATATTGACTAATAGGAAATGGTAAATATGTTATAAGCACCACAATGAAGCCAATCAGAGGAGGAGAAAAAGATATTTGCTATCAGAATTACTGGGTGCTTTGCAAATATGTATAACTTTTTGTGAAGCTGTGGAACTATTTCATTTTTCTGTCTTTTAAAGGTTTTATTTTATGTGAGGCAGCTAATCGGTCCTTACTCTGCTTTGAAAAACCATCGGCTGTGAATTCACTTGGATAGAATTTGGAAAGCTATCAGAGTAAAAGCGACCCATTACATCAGCTTTATACAATTATCCAGAAAGTAACCATGTTCAGTAATTCAACTTCTAAAACTTCAGAAGACTTGCTGCTGCACCGGATTTTCAGCTGCAGCCCCTTCACTTTCCAGTGGCATGAAGAACTTTCATATTCCAACAGACTTCCTTAGAGAAAAGCACAAGGCTGGGCTATTGCCTGTGCTTCAAAAACAGGAGGTTAGTTGTTGTTTAAGTGATCACTTGGTAGGGGATCCCACCACTGGCACCTTCAGTGTAAACCTTTAGTTTAAAATCCTACTCATCTAAGTGGAGAAAAAGTAAAATAAAACAAGGGTCAACAGATGATTATGAGCATCAAAAGAAAAATTCATGAGAAGACTAATTTTGATCTTTTATGGCACACCATGTGCTTTATCGAGCAATCTCATATACTTTTGCAGTACAGCTTTCTAGTTTTCAACTGTTTCAGTCCAAATGAGATGTTTTCTCTTTCATTTACCACAAAACTTGTATCTTTTTACTTTGATGGAAGAGGAATTTGGGGAGGCGTTAGGGTTCTTACTTTATAGTTAAAAGGAAAACAGGTCTCTTCCATGGTTTTTGTGTGGACTATCTATTTACTTCTCAAAAAGTTCCCCCGTCTTTATTTACCTTTTTTTCTCAGCCTACAAGCTGCTCTTAGGCTTTTTGTTGATTTTTCCCTTTCTAGTCCCCTCTGGCTGTGATCCTTTTCCTTCTTCCACAAAGCAAACTGTGCTAGACACCAGGCCTTCTGCAGGACCCTCTCAAATTTCTGTCATCAATTTTCTTCTCTCCTCTCAACCAAATATTAATTTTACCACATTTCTAAATCTTTCATTAGAAAGACTACCTACAATGAAAATAGATTAATCAATCCTCTAAGAATTCTCCTGAATTTACCAAAGATCACACTGAGATACAGACTCAAAATGTTTAACTCAACCAACAATCCTTGGTGAATATCTGCTACAAGACAGACTTAAGAGCATCCCTGATGGGGAAGAGCAAAAACAGAAGATGTAGCCTCTGTCCTCCAAGAAGTCTCTGATTTTAGTCGGAAGAGTAAGACAATGCAAAATCAAATAAAAACAGACATAAAGAGTAAAGGACTCATTCAATGAAGGTCATAAATGATTTATAGTTTTGTGGCAAAGCAAGTGTGGCAAAACAACACGTAGAGGATGTTTCCAATCCTGTTATAAATATATTTGGCTCTACAGTACAGATGACCAGAAGGATACTCATAGACAACCCTGGGGAGCAGAAAGGACTTTCCCTTTGTCTTCATGTACTTTGGCTATGTCCAATCTTCTAAAGTTTTTGTTCTAATAACAAAGAACAAACAATAAATAAAATGACTCCTATGGGTAAAGAGAAGAGAAGGTAGAACAGGACGGGGCCTTGAAGAATAGGCAGGGGGTGACGGGCCAAGCAGGAGGCAGAGAAAGCGCAAGACACTGTGTAGAAGCGAAGTTTTGGAACATGCAAATGATTATAATTATGCCAGTTTGGTTTCAGAAGATGATTCAGGTAAAACTGTAGCAGAAAATTCAGGCTGCTGTAAGCTGGTGGCTTTGACATGATTTTGTTATTAAGCCATTAGATCTTATGTATGTTTCTCAAAGTTGCTTTTAACTACAAAGAGAGTAAAGGAGAAAACATAGTTTTCTTTGGATAACATATCCAAGTTATAAACATAAATAGAGAAAATGTGGGGAAAAAACTTAAAATGTTACAAAGGGAGCTACTTCTTCAACTCTTAATTTTCTGTGTCTATAAGATTTACATGCTTCATTTCTTATCCTAGACAAATTATAAAATTCTTCCCAAAAGGAAAAGGACAAAAGACGAGCTTTGCTTTCAACATTTTTGCTGACATGAATACTTCTAAAGTTAAGCAATAATAACAATGACAGAAAAGAAACTTAAAGCCTTTTTAGAGTTTACATTTTATTAGAAAAAGGCTATTAAAGCAAAAACACTTACTATCTCCCTGTGTTTACTTAAGAAACAAGTATCAAGCAGAGAGTAAGACATGGTGACAGAGAAGGAATAGCAAGAAGAGTCTGATGTTCTGTACTTTGCAAATTAATTCTACAAACTATTTTATTGCCAGGAAGTGGGGAATTGGTCCTATTTGAAATAGTGGAAAACTGAGGTTCTCAGGAGTAAAATGATTGATTTACTCAAGGACTCAAGGTGGAAAATAAGTAATAAGCTGGATCTGGAAGCCAATTCTTCTAAGTTTAGCGTTCTTCCACACCACAGCTAACAACTCCAGCACAGTAATGTAGCAGGAAAATGAAGAGTACAAAATAACCAAGCAGGACAGTTTTCTAGTTCTTGTAAATAAGAAAATTAAAGGAAACAAAATTTAAAAGACAGACTAACAAATGTTGGCAAAAACATGGGAAAATTGGAACCCTTAAATACTGCTGGTAAAATGGTGTAGCCACTTTGGAAATGAATGTGGGTTTCCTTTAAAATATTATACATAGGGTGCCTGGATGGCTCAGTGGGTTAAAGCCTCTGCCTTCGGCTCAGGTCATGATCCCAGGGTCCTGGGATCGAGCCCAACATCGGGCTTTCGACAGGGAGCCTGCTTCCTCCTCTCTCTCTCTCTCTCTCTCTGTCTGCCTCTCTGCATACTTGTGATCTCTGTCTGTCAAATAAATAAATAAAAATCTTTAAAAAAAATTATACATAAAGTTACCATATGACTCAGCCATTCCACTCCTAGATAGACAAATATATACGTATTTGTATAAAAAATCTCCAAGGGAAATGAAAATTTCCCAATAGCTTTACTCATGATAAATGAGAAAAATAGAACTCAAGTGTCCAGCAACTAATGAATGGATAGACAGAATGTGGTATATCCATACAATGGAATATTATTTCCAATAAATAGGAATGAAGATAAATGCTACAACAGGGAAGAACATTGAAAAAAAAAGTCCTAAGTGAAAGACACCAGACTCAAAATGGTACATATTATACTATTCCACGGATAGGAAAAAATCCAGAATAAACAAATGTATATAGGTCCAGAAAGTAGCCTGGTGGCCAAGGGCTGGAAAAAGGGAGTAAAGAGGAGTGACTACAAGTGGTTACAGGGCTTCCTCTTGGGTTCATGGAAATATCCTAATTTTAGGTATTCCTGATGGTTGCACAACCTGTGAATATAGTAAATAATACAGAATTGCAAGCTTTAAGATGGTGACTTTTATGGTATGTGATATATATATCTATATAAAGGTGCTATTTTAAAAAGAGGTGAAAAAATAAAATAGAAAAATTTTTGAAAAGAAAATATTACCAAAAAATGTATATTGTTTCTTTCTTAACAAACTTTGAGTTTTAAACACAACTATGGGGGGGTTTTGGTTAATTAAATGACATAATGAAGTGAAAGTTTTTCAACTAGGATTAGGTATTATTTTATAATTCAGTTTCCTTTGCAGTTAAAGACATCATTTCAACATCATTTCCTCCTGTAAGGGAAACCTCATTCTTTTCATTTCACAAGTCTTAATTATATCAGGAAGGTGAATTACAGAATCAAATTATTTTATAAAATATTTCATGACTCCTGGGTGGCTTAGCAGGTTAAGTGTCTGACTCTTGATTTCTGCTCAGGTCATGATCTCAGGGCCGTGAGATTGAGCCCAGAGATGGGATCCAGGCTGGCTGTGGAGCATGTTTATGATTATCTCTCTCCCTCTCCCCCCTCCACTCCTCTTCGTCTCTCTATCTCTCAATTTAAAAAAATTCATTTGAATGGAAGATGAAGAAAGAGATAAAGTGAAACATATTTTTAAAGGGACATACAATGCATATGTAAAGCAAACACACCTCTTGGGAGCCATAAGGACTTTGACAAGTCAGGATGGGCACCAACTTCCTTAGGGTTGACTCATGTAAGTCCTTCCTACCTCTTCATTCAGCTCATCACTCTTCGATGTATTGTTCTAATGGATGTCTACCAAACAAACACTCTTATTTTGATTCTGCTTTTACTGAAATTGAATTGATTATATCATAGGCAACATTTTTTTCTCAAGCTTATATTCCTTTTTTTCTGTAACTTGAAAATCTGTACTACAAAATGTAAATAACATTCTCCCTTTTCATTCGATTTAGCACATGTGCTTATTGAGATGTATGATATAGAGGGTAAGGGCAGAAAAGCAGAGCCAGACTCTCTGGGTTCTGATCTTACTCTGCTACTCACTAGCTATAATTCTAAAAACCCAAGGGTAGGTCACTTGGCCTCTCTGGGGTCAGCTTCCTCATCTTTAAATGGGAAAACAGTAGAAACTTTCTTGCACACTTGTGTGAGGATTAAATGAGTTAATATATGCAAAGCACTTCGATCAGTACCATGTTCATAATACAACATAAGCAAAGCCTAAGAGTTAGCTCATTTGTTAATAATGAAAACAGGAACAATCACCAGGGTTAGCCTTAACCCAGATGAGCATCTTGGCTGACAAAGCACAGGCCAAGCAGCTGGACTGTTAACCTCTGTTCCCTATTTCACCCATTCCCCTGAAACCACTGAATCATCCTTTGCCCAGTGGGCCCATATCAGAGAGAAGGGACATTGGGTCCATAACTACAGAGATAATAATATGTAACAAAGAAAATCTGCACATAAACTCATTTTAATATCCAATGTTCATTTACACTATCCATTTATTGCCTCCATTTTCTATTCTGTTCCTACCCCAGAAGAGTCCTCTTGAAGTATTCCTCTCAAAGTACGCACATAGCCGTCAGTCACTCATTGCTATACTACTAAGGAAAGGTTACATGTAACAGAAGGGAGGAAAAAAAATCTCAAGGAAATTGATCTAGATTCTTGAGTGTGTGTTTTTTAAAAAATGAAAATTTCTATAATCATTATAGTGAAAAAAATATAACTATTTACTATATTTGTAATGTTGATATCCAGAATATTGCCTCCTAGGCTACATGCAGAATGCTCTTACTTTTCTGAGTAGGAGGAAATGGAAAAAGCAATGGACTAAAAAAAGAGTTTGAGATTTTCTTTCAGCTGTAGTCCAGGTTCTGGAACAGAAGGAGGTTTGGGAAAGTACAGTTGACCCTGAACAATATAGGTTTGAACTCTGTGGGTCCACTTATACACAGATTTTTTTTTTTTAACAGTACTATAAATGTATTTCCTCTTCCTTATGGCTTTCTTAATAACATTTCCTTTTCTCTAGAGAGCTTACTTTATTGTAAGAAAACAGTGTACAACACATCTAACATACAAAAATCGGTGTTAATCGACTGTTTATGCTGTCAGTAAGACTTCTGGTCGACAGTAGGCTATTATTAGTAGTTAAGTTCCAGGGAAGTCAAAAGTTAAAGGCAGATTTTCGACTATTCAGTGGAATTGGTGCCCCTAACTTGGAGTTATTCAAGGGTGAACTATACTTAGCACCTTGGAAACTCCATTCTCAAGCTGCAGTGTGGAGCAGCAACTTGGGGTTGATGTATGTACCAAGAAAGGTCAAGAGAAGTCATTCTCCACTCTTCTAATTCCCACATACAATCCAGCAGCAAATACTGTTGGCTCTAGTCTTAAAATAATCACTAAATCTGACTATTTCCCACAATCTCCCCCCTCCACCCCGTCATCCAGCACCCAACTACTTGCTTCCATGCTTTCCTTGCTATTATGTATTCTCTACCCATCAGCCAGCATGATTCTTTACTTTTTAAATTTTTTAAAAGATTTAATTTATTTATTTGGCAGACAGAGATCACAAGTAGGCAGAGAGAGGGGGGAAGCAGGCTCCCCGCTGAGCAGAGAGCCTGATGTGGGGCTCGATCCTAGGACCCTGGGATCATGACCTGAGCTGAAGACAAGAGGCTTTAACCCACTAAGCCACCCAGGTCCCCAGCCCAGCATGATTCTTTTAAACAATAAGCAAGATCATGCCACCCTCTCATTCAAACCTTCCAACAAGTTTCCATCACATCTAAAACTCCAGATCACTTCTGGGGCACCTCTGTGGCTGAGAGGGTTGAGCCTCTGACTCTTGGTCTCAGCTCAGATAATGATTTCGTGATGGTGAAACTGAGCCCAGCATCAGGCTCTGGGCTCAGCGAGTCTACCTGAGATACTCTTCTTCTCCCTTTCCCCCTACTCACATATTCACATCCTCTCTCTAGCTCTAAAATAAATAAATAAATCCTTAAATATAATAGTAAAAAATAAAAATAAAGTTAAAATCCAAACCCATTCACATGACCTATGAGGCCCAATATAATCACCCTGCTGGCTGGCACTCCAATCTTATTTCCTACCCCTCCCTCCTTCACTGACTTTGCTCTAAGCTGTCCTCCTCTCTGTTTCTCAAACACACAAACATGGACTTGCTTCAAGTCTCTGCTCCATTAGGAGCTCCCTGATGAGTCATACCCTCATCACCCCATCGAAGACTACAAACAATAACCCCAAGGCTACTCCTTACATCCACTTAAACTGTTACACTTTTCTTACCACTATCCGATGTAAAAAAAAAAAAAATTTGACTTGTTCATTACCCATCCCTCCTACCAAAATGTACCTCCTCGAAGGCAGGGTCTATCTGTTTTGTTCACTGCTGTAACTCCAGTGCCAAGAATAGGGAGCTCAGCAAGTATTTGTGGAATAAATGAATAAACAATCAGATGCATCTCAGTGAAAGTGTTTAGAAAACTATGAAGTATTATCAGCTCTCAGAAACAGCAATCATCCTTGTGCCCCTAGTGCTGAGCATCTAGTAAGTCTGAACGATGGACAGACAGATTCATGAATGAATGAAATTACTATGTTCAAGGATAATCAGGTTAGGATAGAGCTATATATTTGAATAAAGACAGGAGTAGCTATTACTAATTTTTTTTTTTTAATTTTCTTTGGCTTTCCTATTGTAAAAAAAAAAAATCGTTCATCTTCTCTCCATTTTTCTTTTCAGCTCTGAGTAGAGCACACCTTACATAACCTGGACATGTGTCCTTACTTAAAACGAGAAAAACTGGGAGAACACACACCCATTAGATCCCCACTGGGCCGAAAGAGTCACACCCTCAGATAAAGACCTATCAAGAAAGTAAAAAGGGGGGGCACCTCGGTGGCTCAGTGGGTTAAGCTGCTGCCTTCAGCTCAGGTCGTGGTCCCGGGGTCCTGGGCCCCGCATTGGTCTCTCTGCTCAGCAGGGAGCCTGCTTCCTCCTCTCTCTCTGCCTGCCTCTCTGCCTACTTGTGATCATTGTCTGTAGGGTAAATGGATGGAATCTTTAAAAAAAAAAAAAAAAGAATAAAAAAGAAAGTAAAAAGGGAAAGCAGGCAGGGAAACACCTGGGGTTTCCAAAAGGAAGGATAAAGGGTGATGGAGAGAATGGAATAATGGCCAGAGCTCCATTCCCAAAATTCCTAAGCATGGAGTTTTATGATGTGTATTATTTTATTGCATATGCTTAATATAAGCAATATATATCAATACAAGAGCAATATACAACTAAAACATTTTATAATAATTTTTATGGGAATACTACATTTTATCTGATCAATTTTCACACCCCCTCCACATACACACTCCCTAGAAGCTGGGGGAGGAGGAGCAAGAGATACATCCATTCTGTTAAAAATCGAAGAAATCATTCTTTTTCTGAATAATAAAAGATATTCTTTTAGAAATGTGTCATATGCACAGCATAAGGTATAGAGAAGCTGAATCACTATTCTGTGTACCTAAAATTAATGTCACATTATGTGTCAACCATACTCAAAAAAACCTTAAGTCTGTCATATGACAAAGTCAAGGCCTTTACTCTCTTCTAGCTTACAAGCCAATAATGCAATGAACATCTTAATTCACAGACACTAAAGTGCGGCTGCTGTTCCTCACACACTCCTGGATGGGACAGGTGTGCCTCCAGCTCACTCTGGCTCCCGGGCCTGCCGAGCAAGTTTCTCTCTGTCCATGAGCTCTTGTTCTCAACTCACTTTAAAACAGATAGGAAAAAACAAAACAAAACAAACAAGCAAAAAAACCCACCAGTGACTCAAGAACAGCCCAGCAGAATATGAAGCATAATTTTGAATTAATCTCTTACAAAATCTTCTCTTTGAGTTCAATTTGAAACAAAAAGTCTTCAGTGAAGGAAGCTATTTATTTATATTAACAAGTGAAACAGACTAAAATACATATAGTTCCAAATACAGGATTTCTAGTATTTAACTGCATATTAATAGAAATAACTACAGTGTATTATAGCTATGCCATTTAAAAAAGAGTAAGAAACAAATGTATTCATATACGTATCATAAGCAAAAAATGCCACCAGACTGTAGGAACTGGATTTTAATTAGTGGACCCTTTATCAAGTTTGTAAATAAAGTTTAAATAAAGTTTTGTGCTGAAAAATAGTTTCCTATTTAGAGCCCTAATTTCCACACAGAGAATAAAGAAGGCTTTGAATGATTTCAATTTTCAAATGCTGAGTGACATGGAATTTTTTTGAAGTATTCTTTATTTTATTATTTAAGAATTTGCTATTTTTGATGAGAATAATCACTTGCCAATCCTATTGCGGCTCTCTTTCTTTTTAGTACACTGGCAGGCTCTGAAGAAGGGGGGAAATAAAACAGATTTTGCCTGAAAAGTATTACACAGCCATTTGCTATACCTTAATTTTTTTAAAACAAAGAGCCCCACACATTTTATTTAGGGTGACATTTTATGTGTTTCCATGATTCTAATTAGTGGTTCAAATACAATATCTTAATAGTTACTAAACCTGGGCTCTAAGCCTCCTTTCCCCTCTCTCCAGTACACTGAAGAGTCCACATTCACCGGCATCAAGCCTCTTTCATTAGGACAATGGCAACAAGAAATCTTCAACAAGTGCTGGCCTGACCCCCTTTCTTTTTCTATGATCCAGCTGAGCAGCAAAAACTGCTTGAAATTCAGCAATCACATTTCTCACTGTTCCAGAATGACCTATTTCGCACTAGAATGAACCAGTGAATTCATACATATAAATAACTATCTGCAGACACTGCTTTTCAAAATATGAACAGGAATAGCCAAAAAAGGGGGGAGCAGTAGTTAAAAATGAAGGTTTGGCTGAATTGGTACTTTTCAACTGTTTGATATGACAATTAGAAACAAAGCAGGTCTACAAAATTTAGATGTCAATGTTATATTTAAAGTCCTTGAAATTACCAATAAATAATATTCAAGATAGTGCAAGCTAAACCAAGTTTTTCTTACAACATGCATTATATTCTTATTGTATATTTATTTAAACTGTCTTTATTCTAGAAGACTAAGAAATAAACAAATTAACATTTCTGAGGAGAATATGCCTATAAATTAGCTGCAGCAACCTTCATCCTCAAGTAATTAGTGAGTGCTATTGTGTGCAACATCTAATTGTATGTTACATCCAGCAAATGCAAAGCAGTCTAAGACCTTCTGCTCTCTCAAGAAGAGTCTTCCCCATTCTCATAATCTTTCAATGTATAAAGCTATACGCACCAGCATTCTCCACTAGGCTATGGGATCATGCTTTATTCATTTCCGCATTCTCCATGACTGACAAAATCCTATCACATAATAAACTCCCGATGAATATTTGCCATATGGATTGATTACTTAGTCCCAGCTTCTGAGGCCCTTAAAGAAGGTCAGGCAGTATTCACAGACAATCTACTGCATGGCTCATGTTAGAATTCTGTGTCACAAATTCATAGGGACCTATATCCTATCTTGAACTGATGAAAATTTTTTCTTTTTTCTTTCTTTTTAAGATTTCATTTATTTATTTATTTGTCAGAGAGAGAGACAGAGACGGAGAGAACACAAGCAGGGGGAGCAGCAGGCAGAGAGAGAAGCAGACTCCCTTTTAAGCAAGAAGCCTCATTGGGGACTTGATCCAGGACCCCAGGATCATGACCTGAGCCGAAGACAGACGCTTAACGATGAAGCCACCCAGGTGTCCCTTGAACTAACGAAAATTCTGACTTCAGGCTTCTGATTAGATGATCAAAAATCTTAAGTAAATTAAATTCAGGTTAAAGATTTTTAAATGTTATAACAATAAAGTTTCAGCAGATTCTGGAACTTCTGCTTCTAGCCATGTTGAGAAAAGAAACCAGATTTACCCTCTTACCTCAGAAAACCACTAAGTCTGACAACATATATAAAAAACAAAACAGGACTGTTATTCAAACACTGAACAGGCAATGCAGGACAGTGATCTCTGCTAGAAGGGAGGACAAAACAAGTGAGCCCTACATATAAAACCCCAAGGTGGCCAGAGTCTGCTGGACAGAGCACCAAAAAGGAGGGAGTTGCACAGAAAGAGCAAATGAGCAAGCTCTGGAAATAGGCACAGGAGTCCAATCAAGTTTTTACCTAAATACTAGCCTTATTGTACATAAAAGAAAGCTACTGAGGATAGAGAAAGAATCATTATTTAGGAGCAAATGGGACAATATGTGGAGCTCCAGCGATACTTGAAATTCCCAGGAGCCAGAACAGAAAGCCCTCCTAATCTATAGGCCTCAGAAGGTCAAGGCCTTGCTAGTGTGGATGAATTACCCTCAGCTAATAGTTGGTCTGGACCCACTGAAGAAAACTTATAACCAAGCCACAAACGATCAAACTGTGTCCAGATAACTTAACTGCATCCCAGAGCAAAGTCCAGAAATCCAAAAAATATCAGTGCTCAACAAACTCATATTCACAAGGTCTGGCATCCAAACAAAATTACTACTTGTGAGAAGTCGCCACAAAATATATCCCATAACCAGGAGAAAAATAAATCATTAGAAATAGACCCAGAAATGGCATTGATGATAGAATTAGTAAACAAAGGCATTTAATCAGTATTATAAATATATTACTGCTCAAAAAGGGAAAGAAAAGCACCAGCATGATCTGGAGAGAAGTGTAAGATGGAAAAAGACCCAAGTCAGATTTTGAGAGATGAAATAATGATACTGATATGCTTCAAGGTCAAAATATTCTACATTTAACAAATATCATTATTTACTGAAATCCTTAACTTATTCCTTTGATTTCCCCTGACATTTAAACCCTAATATAAGGGTAAAATGGGGGTGAGTAATTATGTCACACTCATTGATTCCAAACTTTCTCTTAATGTGATACTCATAGTCTTCATCCTTTTTTCTAATATTTCTCATCATTCTACCCCCGTTTACAATTAAAATTAACTCCTCTAAAATTATATAGCATATAGTGATCCAGTTGAATGTGACTTAGATTTTGTTAATAGATCAGCCTATCCTTCTCATATTTCCACTCTTATCTAGACTTCTATCCTCCATATGCGTTGGTGTTGTAAAGAAGGTGTGGGCAGGACATCAGGAGACGTGAACTCCCATCTGGTCTCTTCCTCTGTCTGAGGACCTCAAGGGCATGTAGTTAACGTGGTTGGGTCTCAGTCTCTTTATCTTCTAGAATAAAGAGAAGATAAACTTTAATTTTCAGATTAAGATCCTAATATCATCTTAATCAGCAATTTTTAAATACTTTCCAGCCACTGAGCCCTTTAAGCCAAATAGAAAAGATAGACAAAGGCTATGGTACTTTGGAATGGGTGTGTGTGTATTGAAGGAGAAGCGCAGACGGGATGAAACAGACCCCCTCTCACATATTCCCTCCCCTCTGGTACTGGGTATTTAGTTTCCAAACTATGGATTATCTCAACCAGTCACCTCCAACATCAGACTCATTCATTTACAAGTATTCATTGAATATCTGCTCTGTCAGCTACTGGGTGAGGTACTGGGGACGTAACGGTGGATAAGACAGCATGTCTGCCCTCTAGAAGGTGGTAGATGAATGAGGAAAGATGGGAAGGGTGGAGAGGAACAACATACCATCTTTTATTAGAGTTGGTGTAATTTGGTATTTTGTATTTATTAGTATCAAATGATTAAGCTGTATCACTCTGATAATCAGAATAATATTACTGTGTTGCCCTCCAGGTCCCATATATAGGCCAGGTTACTGCTAATATAGTCAGAAGCTTAGCATTGAGTATTTGTTACTAATAGTCACAGTAATTTTTAAATGACTAAAGTTGGTAGCTGTGAATATAGAACAGAGTCACTTACCATTGCAGATAACATAAAATCAGGTGATGGGAAAGTTCTATCTCCTTAAATTTTGCTTTGAGTATGTCAAAGATGGGAAGAAATACAAATGGGGGTAATATGCGTGAGTCAATCCAGTAAATGAGAAATATGGGCCAGTGGAAAGAAAAAAGTACTTCTGAGATGTCTTTCTCAGAGGCAGGAAAACTACTGAGGGATTCTCATAACAGATGTCAAGACACCATCAAAAATGGATGAGTCTCTGAGAAAGATCCCCTTACAAGTAAACACCCAGTTCTAGGGATGCCTATTTTAAAATTCTCCTTTCTTTTTTGTTGAACAGGAAACCACAGGCCCAAAATGACATCACTTAAGATCCCAAGTCAACAAACCAAGACCCAATACCTAACTAACTATAGTTTCAACCCCCAAGAAATGTAACCTTTAACCAGTCAACATAGGAATTTCCTGGTCAGCACTAGGAAATTTACTGATAGACCCTTCCTGTTCCCCTTACGAGGGTGACCTTGCCTAAAACAATGGATTCTTTGCTAATAATTTCCCCTTTCCCCACTCTCTTTACCTTTAAAAGCCTTTCCTTTTCTGTAGCCCTTTGGAGCTCCCCTCTACTTGCTAAATGGTACACTGTGCTCTTCATGAATCAATTAGTAAAGCCAGTTAAATCTTTAAAACTTACTCAGTTGAATTTTTGTTATTTAACATTGTGAAACTGGAAAGTCTATCCCCAGAATCTCTTACATAGTACATCCTTCTGTCTTTAAATAACTCCTGCACACTACACCTGAAATAACCATCCCAGGATTGTAGCTGTCTATGCCATTTTTCAGAAAACTGGTTTTTCAAAAGAAAAAAGTACAATAGAATTAAGGCAAAAGTAATTATGAAATACACATTTTAATATCTTCTTCCTTTTTAGAACTTGTGCATATGGAAGAAATTAATAATACTTTTGTAAATTATTTAAACAATAATCTTTTGTGTGTCTTTTTCACTTAGAGAAATAGACTTGTGGTGATAACTATTTGGATTACACAGTAGTGCTATATATGAAGATCATAAAGCTAATCTTCGTCATCATTATCTGTAATAAGTAAACTAGAAAAAAACCCTCCCCTAAGGTGATTATAACCATTTTATGATTAAAACATGTATAGATTTTATATACTCTAACTCCTAAAACTTCATAATTGTTTATGGATTTATTGTGCATGCTAATAATGTGTTTACTCTTAAAATACTTTTGATTTGTTAGTATCTTAGTGAATTCATTTCATTCAATTCCCTATAAGTTGTTGTCTCTGGCTTCCAAATTACTATAAATTCAGCATGACATCAAGCATAAATCATCATTTATATTAATTGAGTGTTATTGTTATTGAAAGACAATTAGGTACACATCACTAAATTTCTGATTGAAACAAATTAGGCAAGAAAATAATTTTATAGCCAATAATGAGAAATAAAGTTGTTGTATGTTCTTTGTTTGTGATGTTGTAGGATATCAAGTGACTTTCATATTCTTATCTGTGGACATTTGTTTTTCAAACTACGTATATCAGAAAGACATTCAAATAGGCAAAATTTACCCTGATACTGAATGGAACACACAAATGCCTGGCACATTGCAAAATGTTTCAAGCTTGGTTGACTTTTAAATGCCTGAAAAGGGAATTAGAGAGAGGCCACTGAATGCTAATCATACTGCTGCATCTACTCACTACATTTAAATTCTTAGTGTGAACATATTTATCATTGACTTGTGATGCTACATCATTTTTTAATATTGCTCTCAAGCTGCTGGATAGAATTTCATGTCCTAAGTCCAGAGAACCAAGGTAAATGACAAACATGTTGCAGATTTCTTTTCTTATCTGGAATATTAATAGACTGCCTCTAATGCTATACACAAATGCAGTCCAAAAAACGTAGCCATTTCAATAGGGTATGCACTCTTTAAAGTGTATACAGGATTACAATCCCCAAGCTATTTTCTAAAAGAATGCATCAATCCCTTGACAATTGGGCAAACTCAAGACATACCAGAAAAAACTGAGAAATAATCATTAGGAAATATAGGTTTAGGTGCAATAATCTGGTAAAATATTAGGTACTCCAGTTATGCAAACAAAAATACTTGTCCTTTCCAAGTACCCATGACAAAATCAGAAAGTTCTTACTGGTGAGGAAACAAACAAACAAAAAACCAAAAAACAGGAAAAACATACATTTCATTCATTGATTTTTAAACTCTTTTATATTTGAGAAGGTCATGTGTGTGTATGTTGAATCTTGTATACAAAAATATATTTATAGTAAATTAAAACAATTTTTTCTTTAAAATGTACATACTGAAGAAAAATAAAATGTACATACTGTCATATACATTAATATTAATCCTTAGCTTCTAGACCGGCCTCATTTCGTAGACTGGTTTCTATGTAAACCCCATAGGCTCTCTCCATTGTAAGAAGGTGTGGTGGGGACTGAGGCAAACAGGCCCATCCCCCAGAGGTAAAAGCCAATATTCAGCTCAAGCTGCTGGGGGAGAAGTGTGAATACAGACATGGTATTTCCACATCTTCCAATTTTTAGGAAAAGAGCAAAACATGAAAATCTCCCAATTTTTAAATTTTTGCAACTAATTCAAAGTTGAAAAAGTTATTTCTCTGAGTAGTTCTATAAAATGACATTTCTCTCTCTACCTATCTATCTATAGGCATGTCAGTGATGAGCAAATGAGCAAGATGAAAAGGATTAAGAATTGGAGCAATCAGAGATGAAAGCAAAGGCCTGAAATATTTTCTCATCTGGTCCCCTGCGCACAGACAGGTAAGGTTGAGCTTAAAAGTTTCAAAAAGCTGATGTGGACAAGGCTCAAAGGGACTAAAAGGAACACAATCACACTGAAATTAAATAACATAACACAGTCTGACCACTTACTCTGACTGTTTTTTGTTGGTTGATTGGTTGGTTTTTAAGCTAAATAACCATTGGTTTACAAACTTCACTGACAAGTCCTTGCTTGAAAAAAGTTGAAAAGATAGAACTGAAATTTTGAAATAAAGATGACAGGAACAAAATCTCCTTAGAAGGAATGTAGTAAACTGGAAAGAAAATAGAAATAAGAGAAGTCCTAACGTTGAGGAAGCACACAGTGTGGGAGGCAGGAAGGCTCTCAGACTCACAGTAGGAAAATGACTGCAGAAGGGAGTTCTAGGAGAAAGGGAAGCAAATTAGGAAGTGAGTGCCAACCAAGCCAGGTCAGGCGAGATTAACAGCAATCCATGGAGGCGTAAAGAATATGATTAATCCAACTGGACAAATAACAAACAGGGGTGCCTGGGTGGCTCAGTGGGTTAAAGCCCCTGCCTTGGGCTCAGGTCATAATCTCAGGGTCCTCGGATCAAGCCCTGCATCAGGCTCTCTGCTCAACAGGGAGCCTGCTTCCCCCGCCCACCCACCCCTCTGTGCTTGCCTCTCTGCCTACTTGTGATCTCTGTCTGTCAAATAAATAAATAAAATCTTAAAAAAAAAAAAAAACCACAAATAACAAATAGTAAAAGAGGTTAAAATAGGGGCACCTCAGTGACTCAGTCAGTTAAGTGACTGACTCCTGATTTCAGCTCAGGTCATGATCTCAGGGTTCTGGGATGGAGCCCCATCAACCTGCTTGACATCCTCTCTCTCTCTCCTTTTGCTTCTCTCCACTGTGCACGTGCTCTCTCTCTCTCTAAAAATAAGTAAATTTAAAAAAAAAAAAAAAAAAGAGGTTAAAATAAAGAATAAGGAATGAAGGATGCACACCACGACACTGTTTTCCACAAAAGGCATGGACATAAAAAAGTCTCATCACTCTTAAAAGCAGGTCAGATAATCCGACTTGGAATGAATACCCAGGTTTTTCCTTCCGAGCCTGGCCAACAATCCTCAATTCTTGGCTTCAGCAAGACTGAGACAGTAATTATCTCACATACTTCGTCATATCTGTGGCTCTGCACCCCCATAAAAGGAATGGATACATACAAAATGAAGGAAGTGGGTCAAAACAACTTTAAAAATCACACTTTTTTTAGGGTCAAGGATGTTTTGTTCTATATTTAGGGTGTTTGAAACATTTAAGAGACTTTGACAACTTAGGAAATCAGCCATTTTAGGCTTGTGACTTTTATTTAAATATTTAAAAGAAGTTTAATAATAGTAAACTTGAGATTTTCATTTGAAATATTTAAGGGTAGTTTGACTAAGTTTATTCATAGTGTTTGAAAAACTGATGGGCTGACATACACGTTAAGCTTTCAGTTTGTAAATTATGTTTAAAGGCCAAGGGGGATTTCTGAAATATTTGTAAGGCTGTCTTGCTAGAGGTTTAAAGTGCTTGGGAAAATAAAGTATATTAGAGGTTAAAGTTTGAAATGTTTAAAGGAATTTAATTAATCAAGTTTAAAAATGATGTAAAATGTTTTGAAAAATTTGTCAAATTTATAAGCTAATTGATTTTTAATCAAGGAACAAATGAAAGTGTTTAGATATCACTTAAAATTACTAGATTTTATTCTTTTTTAAGTTGCTTTCAAGTTTTATTTATTTAAGAACTCTCTACACCGAGTGTGGGGCTCAAACTCATGACCCGGAGATCAACAGTTGCATGATCTTTCAACCGAGCCAGCCAGCTGCCCCTAAAATTACTAGATTTTAAAATGACAAGATTTGTAAGTTGAGCTTAAATTCTTCTAAAATCTCAACTCTAAGATTTAAAACTTTAAAAAAAATGATCACTAAAAATGCAAAGAATATGAGTTTTTCTCTCAAATATAAAAGCCTCTCAGGGGTACCTGGGTGGCTTAGTGGGTTAAAGCCTCTGCCTTTGGCTCGGGTCACAATCCCAGGGTCCTGGGATCCAGCCCCACATTGGGCTCTCAGCTCACCAGGGAGCCTGCTTCGTCCTCTCTCTCTGCCTGCCTCTCTGCCTACTTGTGATCACTGTCTGTCAAATAAATAAATAAATAAATAATCTTTTTTAAAAAAGCCTCTCAGGGCGCCTGGGTGGCTCAGTGGGTTAAGCCGCTGCCTTCGGCTCAGGTCATGATCTCAGGGTCCTGGGATCGAGTCCCGCATCGGGCTCTCTGCTCAGCAGGGAGCCTGCTTCCCTCTCTCTCTCTCTCTGCCTGCCTCTCTGTCTACTTGTAATCTCTCTCTGTCAAATAAATAAAATAAATAAATAAATAAATAAATAAATAAAAAAGCCTATCAAATTTTAAAAGCCCAAATGACTATATGAAGACATTAATTTCTTCAATTAGGAGATAAACATCTTTTCCAATACCTTGAGATATCAATAGGTATGCCATGAAGAGAAAGGGTCTGTAGTTTAAAAAAAGAAAAATTCAGGAAGCAACTACTAACTGCATCCCTTTCCCCAGAAATTTCTAGTGTACAGAATTTTTGAGAAGTCCTAGAATAAAGTAATGTTTCACTTTTACTTTTTTGAACATGAAAGTTCACTGAACGCCTTTTAACACTTTGCAGAATTGCAGAAGGTTCTGTGGAACACTGTTTGGGAAACCCTACATTAGACAGTTGTGAGAAACTCCTTCAAGGATTCTTCTTTGTCAGAATGCTAGCACCATAAGGAATCAAAGAGCATTTATAGGAGATCAGAGTTTCCATGATTTGGTAATATCACACAACAGATGGTAGGTAGGCTGCCTTCCCATAATCCATACATGATAATTTCTTAAATTTTTAATGTGATACCCATTGTCCCACATGCTGTGACTCTTATTTACCTATTTAGACCCAATCTCATTATGGTCTCCTTACTTAACCTTGTGTTCTAGATACTTCCAACTTCTTGAACTTCCTAGCATATGCCATAACCCATCAAATCTCTAAGTCTTCCCACATGCAATTTTCTCTTTTGGAGTGCCCTTACTATTATTTCTTCTTCCAAAAAACTCCTACATCATCCATTAAGACTCCTGTGAAATGTCTCCTCCTCAGGGAGCTTCCTCTACCCTTTGTATACTTCCCAGGTTACACTAATTCACTGTACTTTATTCAAATATGCAAAAGGCATTCATTCCAAATTGTGGCAATCATTTGCTTTACAGAGCTTCCTTTACAGAGCCCACTAAGACTCAGGGGGCATGGATTATTTTCTAGGTATTTAAATTAAAAAAAACTATATCTAGTACAGTTACCTACATTAAGTCAATATCTCCTAAAATAGGTTTTTAAAATCCTAAGTTTATAATTTGATCATTTCCTTCTTTGCCCTGTTCTAATAACCCTCTCAGAAACTCTAGCAGAAATGGCTATCTTACATCCCCCAACTACTTTTTTTTTCTATTTCTTTTTTTTTCCCCAGTGTTCCAAGATTCATTTTCAACTGACCTCTCTTTTTCTTTTAAAGGATTTATTTATTTATTTGAGAGCAAGAGTGTGCATGAGTGGGGGGAGGGGCGGAGGGAGAGGGAAAATCTTAAGCTAACTCCGCACTGAGAGCAGAGCCCCCCAGGCTCCATCCCCTGACCTGAGCTGAAATCAAACAAAGGAGCCACCCAGGCGCTCCTCTTTTCTTTTTTTTCTTTTCTTTTCTTTTCCTTCCTTTCCTTTCCTTTTCTGCTTTTTTCTTCTTGGCCAACAGTAAATCATAAATGTCTCCTTCTCTTTTCTACAACTAAAGGACAAAATATACTAAAGTTTCAAATATCTTAATTTTAACTTAGGTCTCTATTGGTCACAAAATCCATACCTCAAGGATATGAGAAACTGGGGGCCTTGGACTAATTCTGCTGAGAGTGCAAAGACTCTTCCCTTAAGGAGAAAGTTGATTCAATTAAACAAATTACTGAGCAACCACTGAGAAGTCACTCTTTGAGGAGAGATGTAGTGCCAGCTCAGACAATGCTTTTTTCCCTACCTGCCAAAAACCATTCATGACAGCTAGCCTTCCACTCTTTTGGACTGAAATAATCTAGGGCTTCTAGTACAATTTACTATCTACAAGAGACCTTTCCTAGTCATTTTCTCTCTGCGATTTGTCCTTTGTGTTTAAATACAACTTGGGTATTTGGTTAGACCACAGTATATAAGATTTTATTCATTAATATGTGCCCTTCCATTTGTTTCTCAACTTCTCCATTTCTCTAGGTTTTTTTGTCTCAGGAACAAAAGCATTGTTTCCTGTTTTATTTTTGTTGTCACACATAGAACCTAGCCCAGTGTTCTGCGTGCATTATAAGCTAAAAAAAAATCCACATGTGTTCTAAAAGGTAATATTCCAGGATTGTGATTTTCATGTATCAATATCTTTCATCTAACAACTCACTGGTTAACATCCCTTTTGTAATCAACTTACAGTCAGGCTCAGATAAAAGCAAAAGAGGATGTCAGTACCTTATTAAAAATACAAATACATGAGAAAGAATGTGACATTTCAATAGCCTCTTATCACTCTTGTTAAGTGCTCAGGGTGAGGACTGCGCAGGGTCAGATGGGAAGCTCCCACCTGACCCTGGCATGGATAATCATGTCCTGAGGTTGTGCAAGGGGAATGCCACTAGTCCCAAATCAACAAGCTCATTCTATTCATAGCCTGGAATAAATTAGGCACTTCAGGGAATGGAAACTGCTATTCTCCCCAGGAGGAACCAGGGCTATATGAGCAGGTCAGAGTACCTGCCTTGGCCATGTCAGGTGCCCAGCCAGCTGTGAAGTTCTTCCTAGCCTTGCTCAGTTGGAAGCAGCATAATAGGGCCCATTGTTAACACCGAGAAAAATCAGGAGCCTCAACTTTAGAAAGAATGTATTTTCCATCTTTCCAAAACTCAATGAAGAAAGTTCTGGAATGTAGACCTTAAGGATTAATAAAACTGTAGCATTCATATTTTTGTCAGAAAATTAAATAAGTATATCTAATACTCTAATGAGGAGTTGGCTGTATAGTCACTTGCTACATGCATCAGACATTTTGCAGAAGTTTCTGTGTAATGAGAATACAGGTCAGTATGGTCTACTCAGTTTGATATTTATTTAGTCCCTTCCATTATAACAATAACAGCAACTCCTGATCATTTCTCTACATTTTCAAATCATTCCAGGGAAGAAGAGCCAATAAAAATTAACCTGTGACTAGATTTCCATGGTACAGAACTCAGGAAATACAGAAGGTGGCCCGGGAATAGTGGGATCTGCCGAGATGCCCGCTGGCTCCAGGGCACTGCTGGATCAGGCCCTGGCATTAGCCTTGCTTCACATCGTGCATCCACCATTAAACTGCCGTAGTGTCAACATATGCTGCTTTGTGCTGTTCACGTTGCCTTTACAATTAACATTCATCTACCCTTCATTCCATTCCAAAAGCAAGGTGCTAGGGAAAGGGAAATTGACTTGAGGGAAGTACCTGATCCTTATCAGGAGGAACACAAATTCCTTGTAGGGATGGGGAAAGGCAGAAAATTCCCCAATCCCAGTTCCATGGCTTTTTGGGACAAAAAGATTGGTCCACGGTCCAAATAAAATGAGTTTAAATCAGGTAGCAACCACCACTTATTATCCAAATTTAATGAAAAAGGTGGCTCATATCAAGATGGAAGCTCTGTGAATAATCCCATTGTAGTTAATCTCTCCTTTCCAAGAGACAGTGTTTCAGATTTAACCACTGCATACAATAACTAAGATATTTTATGGAAGGGAACAAAAAGCCATTTGAACCACATGACACAGTAAAGAAGAGCTCAGTGTCCTGAATATGTATCTGGATGGTACTAAAAATTATGACTATGAAAAAAATTTATTAGTTTATTTCTAACTCAAAGGTTTCATTGATGTATCCTTAGGGCCTAGAATAGTTCAAATATTGATTTATTGAATGATTAAAAGAGTCTATCCTTACCACCATGTTTATAGTGCTCTCTATATTAGTCAAAAGTCTAAGAGAACAAAAGGGTTTCAGATTTAGTCTATCACTATTAAATAATTTCCAAGTAAATAGGCTACAACATTTAGAAAATTTTAATGTTTTTTGGCAATGGAATATGTAGAGTAATGACAGGCAGACACACATGTACACTCCTCCCATACACAAAGGCTTGACAAAAACAGGAGGAAAAGAAATATTTCTAAGTTATATGAATGAGCCTATGCATATTTTCATATATAACTGTGCATTATACAAAAGGAAAAGGCTACATAAATCTAATGCATACAAAACTGCGTTTACAATCTAAATGTCTTCTTCATTTTATTTTTAAAGATATTGAAAAGTAACACTTTATTAATATACTTGGTATTTTTATATTCCAGCCTAAACATTTTACGTTTATTTGGATAAGTAATATTCTAATTCCATCCACTGTAAAAGCGTGGCATCAAATTTAAATACTAAAAACATCTGTGAAAGGCATCAAAATACTATTTTCTAAATTATAAGCTGAATTTTGACAATATATTGGTCCTTCAGAATGAAAATATCAACAAAAGCAATAGCAAACTCTTATGAAGAGCTTATTATGTACCATTTATAATATATATAGTTTTCCTATGATTTGTATAACATAAAATAAAATACCAAGTTATACATAATACATATATATATACACATGTACTACTCATACACATGTATATACATAAATATATATATACATATTTTGTCCTCATAAAAATCCTATGAAGTAAATAGCATCATTTCCTCCATTTTTAACATGAGGAAGCAGAGGCACATAGAGGTTAAATAACTTGTTAATAAGTCACAAAGCTAACAAATAACAGAACCATTATTTACATTCAGACAGTCTGGCTCCTGAGTTCATATTCTAAATCCCTATGCTGTATTTTATAGAGAAATAATTTTAATTTTTTGTGAAACTATCAAAAATTAAGTATACTGTTAGAAAATATCAAGTTAAATATTTGTAATGCCTTCTAATAAATCCATTTATGAACTGCCCTTCAGGTGTGGACCTAACTTGTATTACCACAAATAGGAAGTATGTGCATACAGAAGGAAAGATCTCTTATACAGAAATATACAGAAATAACCTCTAAGGAGAAAGATCTAAAACTAGAAAATTAACATTACAGGAATTTAAAACTACATGCCAATTTTGTCTTCATGAAAAAGACCTTTGCGTAACATATACTCAAAGTCAGTGAGGCAAATGCAAATGACTCTCAACAGTGTCTACTGCATTGACTGTCAGCAAAAGGCTTTACAGAAAATGCCCACGAGGAATAGCTAAGATAGTACTGCCCTGGCTTCTTCCCACGGCATGCTTTAGTCCTATAGCATTTTGGAAAAGCATGTGCAAGGAAACAGCGTGCTTCCACGATTACCTCCTGATTATTGGTGGGGCTATCAAATTCATTAGCCCTACATTTAGTTCACTAGAGCATCTGCTTCTGATCCCGCCAACCCATGACCTTAACCTGGGCTGAGGGATACAAGCATTATTATTTCTCATCTCTAGCCTGATTTTTGCTCCTTATTCCTTAGCTGCAGAGAAGATTTCTTACCTCACCATGCTGGATCTTTTAGGAAAAGAGTGTTTTTGTGGCAGCGCTACTTTGCATGTGTATGTGGTTGGTTGAGCTTTTTGCTTTTTTCTTTTTTAATTGCCACCAAATGGTTTGGGCAAAATCTTCTGCAGGAAAGTCAGGATTTTATAGGAATTACTCAAATATCTCTATTTTTAATACAGCTTTCTCCAGGGAGAAGTGCATTAGCCTGTTAATTTCCCTCAACCTCACCTCTTTTTTCCCTCTCAACACAAGCAAAGTTCTGAAGAGTAACATCAGGTAACATCAAGCCGCTCTTAAAAGTAATAAAGTAACGAAAGGACGCTACCTAAAGATCAGCAATTAAGTATGCCAATTCCTAAAGACAAATCTTCAAAATCACTGTAGGCATTGAAACATTCAGCTATCATGTTTACATTTCCATTTGATAACTTTAACTCAAACAAATTACATCCTGGTGTTTTTGTATCATTGAATTTTTAGTAGAGACACATCACTGCATCTTTTCCTTAGAACTTACTTTCCAAATTGAAAGGGGGGGGGGGGGAACAAAACAAAACAAAACAAAAAACCAGGAGTCTGAGTAAGGCAAACTCTAGTTTCATCCTATTTCAGCACACCTCCAACTGTCGTCTCATTGTCGCCTTGTATTAGCTGATACGCCCTATTTCTGTGTCTCTTCTATACACCAAAAGAGAGAAGGAAAAAAAAAAAAAAAAACCACTGCAAAGCATGAGATTTCCTAGTTTCTGCTCTTGAGTAAAGGGGAAGCAAACCAAGAAACTCTGAATCAATACCTTCATATACAAAAGACATCACATTATTATCAGGAGAAGCCACTCACAAAATGAAAAATTGAAGCCCCTTTGTAACCTCGGGCTGTAAGTTCTTCTCCTGAGTCCCAAACACAGAGCACCTACCAACTTGTATTCTTTTTGAAACTATATTATTAAATGAAGCACTAAGTGTTAGGGTCAGTGACTGTCAATTTATTTGGGGTAAAAAAATCACTTCACATCCTTTCTGTTGGCATTATTGAACTGCCTTGACAAAGTAAGATAAACACTGGATTTGCTTATGCTTATTTTGGCCTATGGTTTCAAAGTTTTAACCAACTTCAAATAAGTTCTACACATTCAATAGCCTTCTACACATTCACTGAAAACACCGCAAATTTCAGGTCACCTGGAGGTTAGGTTAAGCTGATAAGAAGAAAAGGCATTTATATTTCTGAAATAAACACATGTTATGTGCGGTAATTCATAAGATAGGAAATATGTCTGCAAAGTACCAAAGTAATGGAGGAAAACTTAATTTCAGTTTCATTCATGCGATTTTCTAGGTCTCTGACATTGCCATGTATTCCTTAGTTCCTTGGACCTCAGCTTCTTCAGAGAGAAGACAGTAAGGCTGGACCAGACAAACTCTATAGTTCCTTAAAATTCTTGCACTCCAAACTTAAACAAATTTATCAGAGTTTTAAAGAACAAACATAATTACGGGTATTTAAGCTCTGAAATGACTAAATTGGCCTCTTACAACAGTATGCAATACTACTAAAAACATTTCACTTTGGCTTAAAATGTTATCCTACTTTAATAATAGTGCTACCCAGCTAGTAAGCAAATACCTGTACATCGAAAATATTTTTACAGCAAGCATAAACAGTTTGACAGTAATTTGTATCATTCTCACGGGAAAATAACTTCTCCAATCTCATCTTTCTAGTCTGTGTAGCAGTGCCAATTTATAGGCATATAAAATTTGAAATCTCTTCTGTGCATCAATTATAACTTACGCAGCTCCCTGAGCAGCATTTAAAAAGCAAAGAAGTGCAAACAATATTCTGCTTGCTGACATAGTAAAAAATTTAGCTAACATAGCTTTAGAACTTCACAATTTAACTGCAATCAAATATCCTCTTTTCAGGAAAGTAAAACGACTAGGATAATATCCTAAGTATAAAACTCGATGTGTAACTAAGCCATACCTGAAATTACCTAGCTAATCACCCAACAAAAAGGGCTGTAGGGTAGAAACCTGGCTAATAATATTTTTCCTTGTTATCAAGGTACTAGAAGTTATAAAATCCTACATTTTATTTTTTAAAAAGGAATGCACTTAAAATCAAGATATAGGGGGACCTGGGTGGCTCAGTCGGTCAAATGGCTGACCCTTAATTTCCGCTCAGGTCATGATCTCAGAGTCCTGGGAGAGAGCCCTGTATCCGGCTCTGTGCTCAGAGCAGAGTCTGACTGAGATTCTCTCCCTCTGCTCCTCCCCCTGCCATACTCTCTACTCTCTCTCAAATAAATAAATAAAATCTTAAAAAAAAAAGAAAAGTATAGACACATATCTATGTAACATAAAGAAAAAGATCAATGCAACATACATAAGGGATCATAACCACTGGAGCCTTTTCTGCATTGTACTATTTAGAAAGATAAGATAATGTACATTAAAAATAAACTAGACAAACTTGAAAGTTCCAGAAAAATCAAAAAATTAGGTCAGGGTCAAAACTGAGCAAAATGAGTAAGACCTAAACATCAATCAGAATATAAGTGAGACAGAAATAAGAACTTTCTGTAGAGATATTCAAAATTTATATCTATGAGTCACTATAGGAGTCTCTGGGAGGTAGGCAGCTATTGGAATAATATGAATCCTTTCAAAACTGGCATTAGTTTAGATCAACAATGATTGCTTTGGTAGGCTATGTTAATGGATATGTGGGCAGATAATTGCATATAATTTTATGGTATTACTAGCACTATGTTATGCTTTGTGTAGGGAAGGGAGGGAATGCTTTTTAAGCTAGATAGTTTATGTTATTATCATTTAAAGAATATCCAAACCCTAGAAGCAACTAGAAAACTTTCTTTAGCTGTATACATTCTTCTACTTCCCTGAGAAATGTAACCAAGTGAAACACAACACCTGTATATTCTCACAGTCCAAAGGGCCCCAAGAGTCAACAAAAATTCTGAAAGCCCACAAGTGTGAAAATCCTATTTCTCAACTCCTTAATTTTAGATTGCTCTGATGGAATGGGGCTTTTGAGAATTTTCTCTAGAGCAATCATGTGCAGTTATGAGTGGTGCAGAGGCAAGTACTTTCCGGTCAGCTGTAGACTGGAGATAGTCCTAGGGTTCCCTGCTAATAGCACATGGCTTAACTAAAATAGAGAGCATAATTTAGCTTCTAATTTCATCAGTTTAAAAATCAAGTAGAAAAAAAAATTGGGCCCTAGGCTAGAACCTGGCATTTGAGATACCAGCCCAAGGGCATATTTTCTTAAAAACGATTTTGGAGGTTTTGTAGATGAAACTAGATAAGATTTACTTACTTCTCTCTCTTTTCATTTAAGATTCAGTTTCTTTTGTTAAACCACGAAGTATTTTTTTTTAAATTGGTCTGCTAAAGTACTAAACTGGAAATTTTCATCTAATTCAAATCAGACTCTTTTCACTTCAGATAAAAAATGATTTTATTAACATTCTAGACAGCTAAAACCCTATGAAAAACTGCTAGTTTATATTTTTACCAAATATATATATATACTTATATATATTTATATACATGCACACTTTATTATACATATATAATAAAGTGTGTGTGCATACTTATATAAGTGTGTGTGTGTGTGTGTGTGTATCATTAATTCTTAGAGCAAAAGAGCAAACATACAGCATGAGTCAGCTAAAGGCCTATTTTCTAAAAGATGGGTCAGATGAAAATATTTACTGACTTTAAAACTAACAAGACACATTTTAGGTAACCAGGTTTGGTCTATTTAGCTCACTGAAAGACAAATTTGTGGGGAGAAGGGGTCACTGAGAGTCAAAAACTGAGAAGAAAACATCTATCTGGTCAGTGAAGAGAGTATTACAAACATCATCACACAGATTCTATTTAAAGTCACCCGAAGCTTTTAGTTATCTAAAATCCTCGAGTCGATACAATCTCAGTCTTGTCTTTGCTTCTCTGTATTATGCTCTGTATTATGCTTCGTGGTGGTAGTGGTTGTTTGGCTTGTGCCAACAGAAATAAGAAGGAAGATGTCAATATGAAATTTGAAAAGCCATTTTTGTCTAAGAAAGTGATTCCAAATTTGGAAGATTCAGACATGAATGCCTCTGTAGAAGTTGCTTTCAAATTGCCCCACATGCTCCCTATAGTACAAATTGAGGCCACAGTGACAGATTCTGATTCTCAACTACAATGATGACAAATACCAAACTGCTGTCATTGTCCTGTCCAAAACACGACAGGAAGGAGAACAGTGTGAAACAGCTGCACAGCACAAGGGGGTTATGCACCTTGATTCCCTTTTCAAAACTGCCATCGGTGTCCCCTCCACTCTTGTAAGTGAGCCACAGAGTCAGCATATCTAAAAGGGCTCTGAGTTTCAAAGGTTATTGACACACATTTGTTCCCTGGGAGAAAGGGAGGTGCTTCCGGGTTGGAAAGATGATGAGAAAAGAGGTTCTTGAAAATACAAGACACTAGGAAGGGGAAATTCTGTAGCAGGCCATTTTTCCGATTAAAAAAAAAAAAATCTTTGGGGCACCTGGGTGGCTCAGTGGGTTAAAGCCTCTGCCTTCGGCTCAGGTCATGATCCCAGGGTCCTGGGGTCCAGCCCCGCATCGGCCTCTCTGCTCAAGCAGGGAGCCTGCTTCCTCCTCTCTCTCTCTCTGCCTGGCTCTCTGCCTACTTGTGATCTCTGTCAAATAAATAAATAAAATCTTTTAAAAAAAATCTTTAACAGATTTTTAAAATTCTGCTTTAAAAAACTATATGTAATATAATAGGAACTAAAGATCAGTTTTTAACATTTTTTTTAAAAAACTTCTTCCCTAATGCCAATTTCTTTTAATGAAATCACAATATACTAAAAAACAAGCAAGCATCAATTAAAAGCTGATCTTTAAACATGCTATGTGTAAATGCACTCAAACACTGAGAAATGTTTGAATAATAAGCCCACATGAGGTTTAAAAATTAGAGTTGTTTAAGTTTTTATGAAACAATATTTTTTCCTACTTTTTCTACCTATCAATTATTAAGAATTTCTCCTTAAGCCTCCATTAACCAGAAAATCTAATAATCATCCAATCATAATTATTTGCTTTCACTGGATTTTACCTGTGATGTAAGGTCAATGTTTTACGCTCATTTCTGGTATTGTTTCCTCTAATATTAACAGTTCGTTGTACTATTGGGGATTCCTTAGTCAACTAGCTTGCCTCAGCTTTAATACTAAAAACGCTATTACAATAAGAAAGAAGGTTATGAAATAGATGAAAAGGGAAAGAGTTAATATACCAACAATAATTTATCACCTTCCTATGACTAGCCCCGTGGCACACGGAAACCCTATGATAAAAACAACCACCAAGAAAACTTCCTTTAACCCAGCATTTCTGATGCCTTGTCAAGATACCTGATTAAAATACCAAAACCAACAAGAGTCTACAAAGCACAGTTCACAATTATGTGAAGATCCGTAGCACAATTTTTTTCAAGCACTTTAAAATTTTAATGAGATATAGATCGCACAACACTAGCTAAAGAAAGCAACGGGGATACACCAGGGAGTATAGCTACCAATGTATAATTTCTGCAGATAATGCCAACTGTAAGGAAAATAAACTTTTCAATGTTATACATAATTTCAGCAGGAACATCTGGATATTTAAATATCTGCAATATAAAAACAAGCTAAACCAAGTTCAATTATTACATTTATGTTCCCAGTATGTAGAAATTCATTTCCCCATCTAGCTATTTAAATGGAATTTTCTGGTTGATGTGATTTTTAAGTAGATGTGATACCAATTGCTACTGAGAATTGCATTCTCAGAGAATTGCATCAAATAGATTGACTTAAAAATGCTCTCAAGTCTTGATTATTGGTAGCAGAAAATCTGAATTTAAGTATTTTTTTCAACTGTAAGCAATCAATCTACCTATATTACATCCTGACGGAGCACCTGAGTTAAGAAAGGGAAAACCAAAGGAAAGGCTCTTTTAGCACCATCTTTTCACTAAGTAGGATTTTACCAATTTGTTCTGCAGTTGTATAGGGTGTCAGGTATTATGAAATCAATGCAATGTATTCACTAGTTGTCAGTCACAGGATGACAGTATTGTAAATTAAGGGGATGCATCTTCGAGCAGGGTTGCATACATATTTCCAAGGAATCCATTTGCAGTCTGATTTATGCTCTTAAAATAGACAACCTACCACTATCTGTTGAAAAGTCTCACAGGTATGAAATTGTCTAATTGAATATCATTTTCCTTTATAATCAAAGTAGGCTCCCATTTAGCTTCAATCACTTTGCAGTTTTAACCTTAATATTTTCTAAATAGTGAAAAGGAGTCAAAAGACTTCACGAACAGTTTTGAATAACATTACTGATTTAAATATGTCTCTCCTGAGATGAAAATTACCGAGTAAAAATATGTCATGGTAGTTGCATAACTCCTGAGAATATATCAGATAGCATTCCTTAAAGCAGCAATTCATCACCATCGTAGTTTTTAAAAATCTATTCTAAAACCTGATTAGAACAAGGATTTTTTTCAAAATAGGTGAAAATAATTATTGGCTGATATACTAAGATCTTTTAAATTTAAAATAATGTTAAATTATCATTTTTTTCCAGAGAGGATTTTCAGGAAACTGCTTTGTATTCTTTTATCTAAATAAACTATGTCTTTTAATCCCACAAACTTAATAATCTAATAAAATAAAAATGGCCAGGCAATGTAAGAATTTATACAAGTTCTGATAAGTCTATATAAATAATTCTATTTTTCATGACTTTATTTATTAAAATAATATTTTAGCAGGAGATAAATTGTTTTAAAGGGCAGATAACTATACATAAACTATTTGTATTTTTCAGGTTCCCATCCAGACTTTGTCACGCATTTTTATATAATCATAAATATAATAATAAATATAATTAATTTTGACATGTAATTTTTATTAGAGGTGAGAAAACAAATACCAGAAAGTTTTCAGGAAGTCAAAACTATGACTTAGAATAGGAAAGAAATGAGAGGAAGAAAAATTTCTCTTTCTCTCATACATACATGTGAACTTGTCATTCTAACCTAAGAATTGCAAACCTCAAAACTGGCAAAAAATCGTATATCTTACTTAGTAATCAAGCAGCTGTGGATGGGAGTAGAAAAGTAAAATACTATTTATAAATATCTGGAAGTAGTCATAGAATTTGGGGAGAGTTCCTTAACATTACAATGAAATCATTATGTATCAATGTAATTATTAGGTCTATGGATGGGATGTCAGGAGCTGATATGCATGTGGATTCAATTTACATGGATAAAGTAAAAAAGGCTCTCTGTTCAAGATTTTACTCCAGGTGGCTAAATGTAAAAACCTAGAACAAATTCATTTGTAAAGACTGCTTTCCTTTGTGCTAAAAATTTCCCAAACCAATTCTTTTCTATTCTACCTTATAGGCATATTTATCAACTTCAAAGTAAAAATAATATTTTTTAAAATCTGCTTTAATATCCCAAAATAGTTTTGTTTTGTTTACTTTACATAGACTGTCAATTGTGTTCTAACTTCGTAAGATTTATTCACTCAAAGATGGCCAAACGACACCTGCCAGGTGTGCTAAGATTAGGATGGGTCTTAATTCAATTAATAGCCCAATATTGCTGTGCCCTAACCTGAAAGCCTGACTTTAGGTTCCAGTTCTCAATTTCCATATAGTTCTCATTTAGATTTTTTTTCTGAAAAATGAAGCTAGAACCAATAATTTTTATTATTCCGAATTTTTCAAGTCTTTCCAAACCTTTAAATTTTAGAAAAACAGCAAAACTCAATAGACATACTATCCACATAAATCTCTATGTCGTTCTTGACTCTGCTACTGAAATAAATAACATATTTCAAACAGGAATAGCAACAATTTTGCAGGGTTAGATCTACTCCTGTTTTATGCCTCTTCTGACACAAACTTCTTGGCTCAAGTTATTTCTGACACCAGTAAATTATTACTTCCTGGTTACATTAAAAGGTTCCTTCAGCATCTAATGAATCTTAAATAATAAATGTATCTCCTTGACTATTCACCACTGGAAGTTCTGAATTCTATTATAAATAAATCCATGACTGTTTGGTAATAATATTTTGCTGTAAGTGTGATTTATGAAGGATTTGCAAGCAGCCCAAGAAACAGGTACCAAAATCACAAATGAAGAGACTCTCACATCCTCATTAATAGGATAACTATAAATGATTTAAAATTGTAGTGAGGCAGATGCTTCTGTAGAAAGACAACCTACATGGGTGTCATTGGTTTTAATAATGAGAACCCACACCTTTGAAGGAAAATCCTAATAAAACATTCCATTAGGAAAAAACGTGGGGGGGGGGAGGATATACTCCTACAAGCTAATCACCACTGTGAATTCTCTTATATTCTCAGAGTAGCAAGAGACTACATTTCCATCAAAATATAAATTCTTACCACAGAGGGAATTTAGAACACAGACTGTTTAGTGAGAAAGAAATAATTATTATAGTATTTGTTATAATTACAAATGTTAATTATTATATAGCTATAGTAATTATGGTACTATTATAACCTCTAGTTTTCTCTGATAATTTCTAAAATCATCTCAATAAATGTCAAGGCTGAATTTTAGGGATTTTTTTCATAAAATAACTTTAGTCATTTACAGTAACTGGCACACAAATTTACATCATATTCAAGCCAGTATTCTATTAGAAGCATAATCATATGTTTTCCCCAAAGAATTATTTTATATCAACTTTGACTAAAGGTAGTCCCTTTTAAGAAATGCCAAAATGTGAACAATTCACACACACCTCTGAAAACTCAAAATTATCTCTTACATACAGATAACAATGTCACATTAGATTGAAACCCCTGGGCTGTTATTAAGTACAAAATAATGGAAAACCCTAATTAGTTAATGCACTAATATTTACGCGTTATTAATGGATATTCACCAAAGTGAACCTAGGAATATTATTTGGGTGGGTGGATGTGTGTTTTTTAAATAAACTCTACACCCTACATGGGACTTAAACTCATGATCCTGAGATCAAGAGTTTCATGCTCTACTGACTGAGCCAGCTAGGCACACCTATTTGGGTGTGTTTTTTTATAAATGAATAAACTTTTTTGCTTTCTATAACATGTTGTGTTTATTACAGATATTCAAAATTTATATAAATAATGTTTTCTCTTTAAGAATTACTAGAAGGACTTTCTGATTTGATTGGCAAGTTTAAAAAGTTTACATTTCAGTAGCTTTTCATTCAAGTTAACAGTGATGTACAAAATACCTTTAATTTCATTATTACCTCCTTTTAACAAACACGTCATTTAACTGTTTAATAACAATGGTCTAACAGAACAAAAAGTAATCTGATTCCCCAGACAGTATGAATAAACATAACCACAAACCATTTAAGTTACTTAGCCATATCTCACCAACACTCCATAAGCCCAAATATGAATAGAACATCTCCATTTGGATATCTTAGTTTACCTCAAACCCAGCACAGAAACATGGAACCAAAAGAAAGGAATGCTCTCTGCATAGAGAGGTTAGCTGCAGTATTACTAGCAGTGGGAAAAAAGTCAAAATAACTTTAATAATTTTTCCCTTCAAAGAGGAAAATGGAAATGCTTAAGTAAACTCTGGCAAATATCCACTCAGAAGCACATTTGGCAGTAATCTAGTCATTAATATGATCGCTCTGAAGATTCTGGAGCGACATGGAAGCAAACATTAGTGAAACTGTACAAGTGCTAGGATTACAACTTAAAAAGCACTACTAATAAAGGGTTGGAAGAAAAAAATTTTGAAATTTTGAAGGAAAAATTTAAACTTCTCCCATAAACTATTTCTTCTCTGAACTCTCCTCTTTCAGACTGTCCCTATATTTGGCTCTTTCTTTGAGGGGTCATTAAATGATACTATGCCTGAGGGACGTGGCCACCACTTTGATTTTAGTACACTATATTAAATATCTCCTAATAGTTAATCCATTTGAAATCTATCTGCCAATTTAGTCTTATAGTAATAATAATCTATTTGGAGTTATGAAAGGAATCTAAAATTTCTATGTTGTTTTCTCCATTCATTCATTTTTTCACTCTTTCGCTCAGAGTACAAATGAGCAGCCAATTCTGGAGACTGAATTTTAAACTCTCTGAGGGCAACCAACACTGATTACTCATTGCCAACCACAGCGTCAGGAATCCAGACAGTATACAGAAATTTGTTGGAAAACAAGAGGGAAAAAAATGGAGGGGCAAGAGAAAGGGAAGGAAAGGAAGGTGGGCTGTATGTAGCAAATAAAAAGAAGGGAACAAAAAGGTAGAAGAAAAGAGTTAAAAAGGCTTCGGCTTTAGAGTTACACATCTCAGCTTGGACTCTGTACCTAATTCTTACAAGCTGAAAATCTTGAATGTATTTAAAATCTTAAGTTCCCTTTTTCCTTACCAGTTAAAATGAGAGTCAAATGAGTTGGCACCTGTAAAACGTTTAGCAGAGGTCCATCCACAGTAGGTGCGCTCGGTAAATACTGGCTGCCCTACTAATACCTCAAATCCTTGGAAGAATTGATATTTTTAAATCACTTCTAAAATTCAAATATTAAAATTTAAGCACTGCCAGTAAAGTGACACTGAACATTGGCAGTCTTTATTAGCTGTTTTGAAGGATATAACTATTACTCAGAAAAGCCCAATGTTCTAACCTCATTTTTATGGGAAATAACAATAAATAGCAATCCTTAAGACAAGTCCAATGGCAAACAACTTTAGTACTTGTTATATGACCGTAATGGTTTGCTGAGGGAAATTATATGGGAGGAAAAGAAAACCCCTCAAAATTAGCATTGAACACAAATATATGAATATGTATGTGATAACAAAAATAGAACATATATCAGAGGATCCAAAAAGGGGGGAATCCTCTTCTTTAAGAAATCATTTTATAATGAAAATAATCCCATTATAACTTTCTCTCATTTTTAGGTTTATAATTAAAGATATCAAGTTTTCTTAAACTGGGACTTACGTGTACATCTCATGGGTTTTAAAAAAACAGATAGATGTACTTTCAGAAAATGACAAATAAAAAATGTAACTATTTTTTTTTCCTCAAACCACTGAGCTGAACTGTGGCCACTCTTGCTGGGATAATAGCAGAGTTCTCTTTCCAAGGAGTGCCTGGCACAGTATAATGATGAAAAGAAAAGCACACCCACAGAAACAAAGGAGGAAAAAGAGAAGCACCACTGTATCTGCCGAGGCACCCCAGGGGACCAACACTGCAACAACAGAGAACACTGGAAGCTCTCCACGAAGGAGTCCATCTTAAAATCACACATATGTGCAAGAGGTGTGCTACGTGCACATATCCACTGATTTCTTATTCTGATTCCAACAGTCTTCTGGCTCCCAAAGTCACCCACAGTTTGGCAGGTTCTTCCACAGAAATCCTCAGATCCTGATTACTTTCCCTTCATTTCTTTTCCACATTAAGCCTGCACTGCATTTCCTTTTCTTTCTCTTCCTTATTGACCGAAAAAAAAAAAAAAAAGTTGCTATGAATTTAGTGAAGTGTTCAATTAATTTCTATTTGAATAATCCCCGCATCATCCAAATAAATTTTTTCTCATTTTATGTTTAGGTAGAAAGCATTATTGCTATTTCCTATAGTCCAAAATAACGCTCTGTGATCAGAGACTTACCGATTTAAAAAGGTTAGCAACTGGGGCACCTGGGTGGCTCAGTGGGTTAAAGCCTCTGCCTTCAGCTTGGGTCATGATCCCAGCATCCTGAGATTGAGCCCCACATTGGGCTCTCTGCTCAGCAGGGAGCCTGCTTCCCTCACCCCCCTCTCTGCCTGCCTCTCTGCCTACTTGTGGTCTCTGTCTGTCAAATAAATAAATAAATATCTATAAAAAAAAAAAAAAAAGGTTAGCAACCACCTATCTATTATGTCCCATATTTTTAGTGGCAGCTTTAGAATTTCACTGAAGAAGGGGAAAAGCACCCACAGAAATCATCTTACCAGTGTGTTTACATAACTGCCCCAGAGCTCTTATCTGTTCCTCTGAGATAGTTCTAGAGTTGCAGAGAATAAAGCTGGTAGTGCTTCTGAGAAGAGCTAAGTCTCTCATAAATCACTCCTTGATACAGCTCCTTCATGTTGAAAGGGGATGGTTTCAATGCGGAGTCCGATTGAAGGTAGGAGTCAAGGGAAGCTTACTCACAATGTGCTGTTTTTGTTCCTTGTAATATTACCCTGATATTCAAAAGGGTAAGGATTAAGCAAGCATCTGGACCTTGGTGAGAAAATGTCCTTGGCTAACTTCACACATCCTTGAGATTCAAACCATACTTGTAAGAGATTCAGGGCTCCACTAATGTCTTAACTATTCATCAGTAGTGAAGTGAACAGATCTAGATTCTCCACTGTCCATTCTCCTTCACAATTCTTTATATTCCCATAAATTTATTTCCAGGTAAACAGTAAGGACCTTAGGCTACACATGAAATTTTGAGAAAACCAAAGACAGAAAGGGGGCTAAAAGGATCCTTACTTTAAAATGTGACATCTTGGGGGTGCCTGGCTGGGTCAGTCAGACAAGCAAGTGACTCCTGATCTCGGGGTTGTGAATTCAAGCCCACATTGAATGTAGAGATTGTTTAAAGAGAAAATTTTAAAAAATAAGTAAATAAATAAGTAATAAAAAATAAAATGTGATATCTGTATTTGGATTTGGGGCTTATAGGGGCCTAGGGGTAGAAGGATAAGAAAGTTATTTCCTCTCTAATCAAACTATATAAAAAGTTGAACATCTCTGATCTCCCCCCAAAAAGAATTTTTTAGATGAATATTTTAGGAGGCAGCAGGAAAGAGGGAATGAAAGTTCTAAAATATTCACCTCGTCCTCTGACACCATCCAGTTGTCAATACCGCCAACATAGGTCTTTGTAGACATGGCAAGGATAAGGGGTATTTCAATCATCAATGAGCAACAATGGTTTCTGTTTCAGCATAGAGGAGGAAAAAAAGTAGGATTACTTTTGAAGAAAACATTTCGTTTTCATCTTGAAATATATGTATATATGTGTGTTGTGTGTACGAAAAAGAAAAAAATTGTAGACAAGTTAAACCTCTTAAATTTAGAAATGGAAAGACCCTCTTTTATCTATTTATAAACTTAACTCTAGAACTAATTCAAACTACTACTGATTAATGTTTCTTAAATCATTCATTTCCTCTGAGTAAGTTTCATTCATTCCCACAAAAAGGAAAATGGGCTAATGCACGTTAAGCTTGCTAAATATGAAAAAAATTAAGTATTCAAATATCAAATTCAAAACCACTAAGTTATAGTGATATGTTTCTTGGTATGCTGCAATCAAGTTTAAACAATGGAATTTTTTACTCAAAATGGACTGTGGGCCTCAGAGCTAGTTTTTCTTGCCCAATTAAGAAATATGGAGGGGTGCTTGGGTGGCTCAGTGGGTTAAAGCCTCTGCCCTCAGCTCAGGTCATGATCCCAGCATCCTGGGATCGAGCCCCATATCGGGCTCTCTGCTCAGCAGGGGGCCTGCCTCCCCCTCTCTCTCTGCTTGCCTCTCTGCCTACTTCTGATCTCTGTCTGTCAAATAAATAAATAAAATCTTAAAAAAAAAAAAAAAAGAAATATGGAATGAAAGCCTATGGTCAAAAAAGTGGCTATAAGAACTAATAGGGGCGCCTGTGTGGCTCAGTTGGTGGGGCAACTGCCTTCGGCTTGGGTTACAACCCAGAGTCCTGGGATAGAGTCCTGATTCGGGCTCCCAGCTTGGCGGGGAGTCTGCTTTTTCTTCTGACCTTCTCCCCTCTTATGCTCTCTCTCCCTCTCTCTCTAATAAATAGATAAATAAAATCTTTTTTAAAAAAAAAAAGAACTGCTGTAGCCAATTCATGTAAGCACAAGGTAGTGTTTAGTAGTACTTTACTCACACCAAAAAATATATATACTAGTACATAAAACTGATCCGTCAGGGAAAAAAATTAAAATTATAATAAATTTGCACTGTGAAGAAAGCCCAACCTAGTGAAAATTTAGAAGTTAAGTATAGAATTTTCTAGGAGTGACTATTATTAGGTATGTGGTCTAAACTCAGGGGGAACCTCATGTTTCTAAGTCTGAAAATTTGTTTTGATCATTCTATCTCTTCTTAACACAGCAAAAAAAAAAAAAAAAAAAAGAAAGAAAGAAAGAAAGAAAGAAAAGTTAAATGAATCCAGGATTGTTGAGACTGAAATCCAGTTTTAGTTTTTTGATTACTTTAAAGGTACAATTTAAAATTATATACAGTTAGAAACATTTACTTTAAGGTCCAAGAAACTCATTTTAATAACCAGATAACATCATCCAGTTTTTTAAACAAACTACAATAAAAATTTTAAAATAGAGTCATCAGAAATTAGATATTAACCCGTAGTATTATAAAAGTTGCCATTAACTAAAATTCTCTATGAAATAAATACATTTCCTCTATAATGGAAATCATGTTAATCACAAAATACGGAAAAATCCTAAGATGTACTTCAGTGTATATTCAGTGTAATCTCTTGAAGTATACTCTACTTCATTCTACCGTGGGAATTGTTTAATTGTGCATGATAGATAGCACATTTTGGCAACCTAAGGCTGTGGGGGGAGGGTTTGAGGATCAGACACTGCTCTATCTTTTGCATTACCCGGAAAAGCCCCCTCCCTGCTCTTTGCCTCCACACTGTAACATGTTACTCCTTATCTCCCCACCACCCACATTCACAAAAGCAGGAACACCACTAATAACCTCCGTGTTTTTAAAAATTGGCATGATCACCTGCTAGTAATCATGCATGAGAGTAAAGTGGCATGCCACTTTTGGAAAAGCTGCCATAGATGATAAGTGCACACTGATGAGAGCATTTAATTATTCCAGAGCTTATCACTGCCCGACAATTACCTGCTTCATAAGATGCACTATACTTGTGAATTATCTATTTCTGGTGACAGTCCTGAAATCAGTTTGATAACCAAAGTTTCTGGACAGGTGTCTTAGCAGTGCTCCTCTTCCTCATAATCAATAGTATAACAAGACCACTTATACATTTATTTCATATAATATCTCTTAAAGAAAGTAAACCTTCAAATATGGGAAAAGAAGAGCATTTTATTTTTAAATAATCTCTATACCCAATGTGGGGCTCAAACACATAACCCTGATCAAGAGTCACATGCTCTACTGACTGAATGTAACATTTCTAAGATAAAAGCCCCACAAGCTATTAAAACTATTTATAACTGTTTCCTACTTCTAAGTTGCTTATTTTTCTAGAATCTTTGTGCCTATTTTATGTAACTTCCCATAAAAGTTTTCAAGACTAGGATGTTTCATGATATAAAGATGATTTAAAGATTCTAAATCAAAATGACAATAAGACTATGGCAAGATAATATATTGTTCAGTAATTTTCCAAAGTTATCAAAACAGACCCTAGCTCACTGGGGCACTCTTACTAGCAAAAGTAAAGCAAGGCCAAGCAAAAAGAATATGTTTCAGACTGCAAACCTCAAAGTGACTGACATTTTTAAAAAACCTTTACTTCTTTCCATTTTCTTTTTCTCCCTAATATGGCTGGTTAATTTTTCATTGGTTTTGCTTGAAACATGCATGACCATAGAACTTAAGCACAGAGAAAATTTAAAACTCTCAATTTCTTTGCCCATCAGTAATTTTGGTAAAAGACTTTGTGTGGGCTTTTGGATTGTATGCAAATTTTATGCTTTTCTCCTATTCCAATGCCTAGAATAATTGGGCATGGTATCAAACAGACAAGGAAACCTCTCTTCTTGAATTGGTCAAAGCTAAACCAGATGATACAGCATTGGGGAGAAGAGATGAAAAGAAGTTAGAGTCACAAATAAAGTTTTATTCTTCCTCTCTCTCACTCATGGCTTTTGCCCTGAAGAAGTAATGAGTCATTCATGCATTTACTATTATTTTTTTCTTTATACCTTTATTATTTACTTACTGCTGATTCAGTGTCTAATTTGTGCCAGGCAACAAGGAGACAGTGGAATTAAATAGAGAGATGAGTAAGACTCAGTCCCTGCATTCATGGAATTCAAAAATATACAGATAAAGCATGAAATTCTATGACAACTGCTCTGTGGACAAGAGGCATGGGGACAAGGGCCTCTATGGAAAAGGCTATAAGAATAGGCAGGCGGAGGAGATCAGGTTGTCTATCCGAAGGGGGGATAAACCTGGAACAGGTTTTGTGGAGAGAGACATAAGAGCTAGAATCTGAGATAAGAAGTACCTTAGATTTACTAATTCATTTAGGAATAAGCATTTATCTTCCTTCAAGGCACATCATTCATCAAGGAGTAAACTCGTATTCTTACAGGACCAATATAGAAATCTTTAATACTCAGATGAAATGATCTAACTGAAATAAGGAAACTTGCAGGCCTAAAATAGGCAGTGGACTTAGAATTAAGATCACATCACTGTGGGAGGCAGGGGATGGCATGTGTGGTAATTATGAACAGTGTTTAAGGAACTGAGGATATTCCTGAATAAGAGACACTAAATAGGAAACAAATTATATCCACTTGTGTCTAAAATTTGTAATTTTAGAATTCACAGAATTATTCAGTCTACTCTGAAATCTACAAATCTGAATTCATGGAATTTGATAGCTGTCTTATACCATCCTTGGTTCACAGCATCTCCAAATTCAGTTTCAATCAACATTTTTTGAGTTTTCATAACTGGGCTGCTGAGTGCTGCTGGAGGAAATACAACAATCATGTGGACTGGTGCCACTACAAATTTATGGTCTGCAAGCTCTCACAACCACTCAGCAATTCTACATTCTGCTGGTCAGCTCCCTCTGCCACAGCAGTTCTTCCAAATGTTAGCTCCTGTCCCAAGGGGCCTACCCAACTCCTTCCTTGCCTCAGGCTTTTATCTCAGAACTTGTCCGGCTTCAAAGAACAATTAGGGGCCATCAAGTTGCACTCTTCCAATTTCTTATACTCCACAAAACCTCTGAGTATATTTGGAAAACAGTGTGGAGGTTCCTCAAAAATTAAAAATAGAGCTACTCTATGACCCAACAATTGCACTATTGGGTATTTACCCCAAAGATACAGATGTAGCGAAAAGAAGGACCATATGCACCCCAATGTTCATAGCAGCAATGTTCACAATACCCAAACTGTGAAAGAGCCAAGATGCCCTTCAACAGATGAAAGGACAAAGAAGATGTGGTCCATATACACAATGGAATATTACGCAGCCATCAGAAAGGATGAATACTCAACTTTTGCATCAACATGGACAGGGCTGGAGGAGATTAGACTAAGTGAAATAAGTCAAGCAGAGAAAGTTAATTATCGAATGGTTTCACTTATTTGTGGCACATAAGGAATAGCATGGAGGAGGTTAGGAGAAGGAAGGAAAAATGAAGGGGGGAAAATCAGAGTTGGAGACAAACCATGAGAGACTATGGATTCCAGGAAACAAACTGAGGGTTTTAAAAGGGAGGGGAGCAGGAGGATGGGTGAACCTGGTGATGGATATTAAGGAGTGCACGAATTGCATGGAGCTGGGTGTTATAGGCAAACAATGTGTCATGGAACACTACATCAAAAGCTAGTGATGTACTGTATGGTGACTAACATAATTTAAAAAACCAAACCTACAAGTGTTTAATCAGCACCCACCCTCTATTCTAAGAGGTAGGTGGTATCTCTTCTCTCTTCTCAAGATTAATTCATCTTGATATTCTCTTTTTCCTAACTAGGCCCCTTGAATTTCTCTCAGACCTCACTCCACGAATCCCCCCTTCACCTGTATGTCTCTCATTCTCTTATCTCTTTTGCCTCAGGTGCTAAACATATTCAAGTGTCACCTACCTTGAAAAAGTGAATAAAACTCTTTGATCCACTATAATCTGGGTTTTGCTTCCCCTCCCAACATCTTTCCTAAAACAGCTTTCACTAGAATCAGCAAGATCCTCCTAAATGCTAAATCCAAAAGTCTTTTCTCAGTCCTCAACTTCTTAACTATCACTGAAGAATGTGACACCTCCTTGAAATTTTCTCTTCTTTTGGTTCCAAGTTACAATGACTTGCCTATTTTTCTGATTCCCCTTTTTCATTTTCTCTTGGGCTTCAGCTTCCTCTGCCCACTCCTTAACCAATGGTGTTCACTGTGGTTATATCTGGAACCTTATACTACAGTAATCTTGAGAGCACATCCACACCCAAGGCTTTAACAACCACAAAATACTGACATCCCCTAATACCTAGCTCAGATTTTTTTCCCAAGTTATATTCCCTAAATTCAATAGCCAAGTAGATATAAACTCAAGGATACTCCACCTTATTCACTGAATAAGTGGCACCACTCAATTACATACACAAGAAACTTGAGTCATCCGTTTTCTCCCTCCTCACACCAAACCAGATGCCAAAATTCATTAATTCCATCTCCTAAATCATTTTTTATTGTATTCCCCTCATACTTTCTCCCTATCCCTGCCTTAAGTCTAGTCATCATCATCTCTTGCCCAGACCACCCAAATTGTCTCCCTATATCAATGGCCCCAAATCCTGATCCTATTTGTCCTAACAAGGAAATGTGATGATGTCACTCCTCCACTTAGAGTTTTCTTCAGGGTGGCCCTTGAAGAGTGGTCCTCTTTTGTTTTACCTCCTACCCTTTATGCTCTAATATCAGTGAACTATCTCTATTCCTCCACAATGATATTCCCTCCTATGCCTAACTCTGTCTCCTCAGAATGGCTTATTTACCTGGCAAAATCTCCTTCACAAAATTACACTCAGCTTCTAGGTCTGAGATCCAGTGTCAAACCACCTATGGATTCGTCCCCTGACCCACTACACCCACCACGCACATAGACCTTGAAGTTTCTCACATTCCTTTTCCTTTTGTCAAAACAACTGCTCTGACTACAGACCTCTCCTCACTACATTCTACTTTGTTGAAATGCCTGTTAGTTGGCTATTCTGTGGGCAAGGCCAGGCAAGGTTTCCTTTGCTCTCTAACTCCAGAGTTTTGTATCATGCTCAGGCTACTGTAGGAACTAATTTTATTTTTCCCAACGAAAAAGAGGGCACTGATCTTTTCTCTTTCCAAACACTTTTCTCCTTCCATACATCTATGAATTCTATTTCTAAGAGCAGATCCTATCAAGTTACTCCCCTAATTAATCTAAAGGCAATGAGGAATCTTTGAAGGAATCTCCAAATACCTCAGTTTGGCACTCAAGTAACTACATGACCTGCTTGATTCTTGTTTGCTTCTCCACAATCACTTTGTACTCCTTCACCCTCAAACCAGACCTTTCAGTGGCATCAGACTGTATGTTGTTTTATGGTTCCAGGCCTGCCCACATGGATACTGCACTCCCCAGGGGAAATCTCCTTCATCCTTCAAGACATTACACCTCTATGAGCATTTAGTACCTGGGAATCACACCTCTCCTGAAGCATTTCTGACTTCACCATTCCCATCCCTGGCTGAGTTGATTCACCTGCTCTCTGGTATACCTTTCACGTAATTCAGTATTTTCTGTTTCATTCTTGCACTTTAACTTATTTGTTTAAAAGTTTGTTTCTCCCTCAAGAATGTTAACTCCCCCAGAGTAGAGACTGTTACATTTATCTTTGAATGTCTGGCACATAAAAGCCTATGTTTCAAGTGCTAGCAGGAAGAGCAAGAAGATAAGCATACACAAACACAAAAACACAAACACATTATAACTCACTTTAGTTGGCATTAATTTGTCTACACTTAAAATATTCTCCCCCTCTATTTGTATCATTTTAGCACTGGCACTTTAGAAATTATAAGAGGCTACACTCTAATTATAATTATTTTGAATTCAATGTTTTGCTTCCCTGGTAATCTTTTTCGCAAACAGTAATTTTTCAAAGACTGTTTAGGGAATTTTTTCCCACTCTACTTCCAGCAAAAGTAAGTTCTTAAAAGGTGTTTAATGAGCTAAATCTGTACAGACCCAAAATGATACAGTAAATGGTAAATCAGCTGGGCTTGAATTTCCAGATGCTCCTTATTATTTCCTTAAATCAACTCAAAGCAGCAGTTCTCCAGCATTCGCGAGAGCACCTCTGTCCAAAAAATGCTGTCTGTTTATAAATAAATATCAATTTGTTAACTGATTTTCTGCCCTGGAGCCTACATAAGTAATACTAGTCATTGCATTTAAAAACGAACTGGAAACCAGGAACACCACAGGAAAAAACATTTTGATAAGGAATTAGGGCAAGATTTCTTTTAACTATAAAAAGTCCTTACATGATGAATTTCAATGCTAAAAGAAGAAATTTTGGGCCTTACTGGTACCACCAAGTAGAATTATTCAGATTTTAAAGATTTTTTATTTATTTATTTGACAGAGAGAGGGATCACAAGTAGGCAGAGAGGCAGGCAGAGAGAGAGAGAGGAGGAAGCAGGCTCCTTGCTGAGCAGAGAGCCCGATGCGGAACTCGATCCCAGGACCCTGAGATCATGACCTGAGCCGAAGGCAGCGGCTTAACCCACTGAGCCACCCAGGCGCCTTTATTCAGATTTTAAATACATTCTTTAAAAACTGAATATAGACTACCAGTATGGGTTTTTTTTTTCATTTTATTTTATTTCTTTTCATGTTCCAAGATTCATTGTCCATGCACCACACCCAGTGCTCCATGCAATACATGCCCTCCTTAATACCCACCACCAGGCTCACCCAAACCCCCACCCCTCCTCCCCTCCGAAACCCTCCGTTTCTAATGTGTTTGATCAGAAAAAGGGCATTCACATATTCATAAGAAGAACATGATATTAATGTAGTTATTCACTGCTACAGTATTTTATAAAGAATCTCAAGTGCGACAGCAGGCATCTCTCCATGCCCAGACTTTCCATGACATGCAGTCATTATAGAATACTTGGTCTTCTGACTATACCTTGCTCTATTCTGCCTCTGCTTTTACTAACATCCACATCAAAAATCCTTCCATCCTCATTCATATATGTGAATATTTAAATATATTTTGAAGCCCAAAAGCCCTAACAAAATCACATCCAATAAACTTTCATTGAGCCCCTTAACTTAAGTGAAGGTGTTTCTAATGCTCTTTATACCTGTGACCTTACATTTTTCATGAAAACAAAATATGTACAGCTGTCTTCTTAGATGGATACTCATGTCCTGCCTGTGGGTGAGCTTCAGCAATTTGTCTCCATGTGAAATCGTGAGGAGACTCCATCTGGGTGGGGAAAATAAAACCTATATTCTTTAATTTTTTAATTTGTGTCTCAGGAAGCTGGTAAAGAGATCTTGATTTTTAAAAAACCCAAGCTAATGGGCAGAATTTATGACTGAAAAATTAGAGAGAAATGTTGTGAGTTTTTTCATTTTCAGCTTTAAAAAAAAAACAAAAACAACTGACTAGATGGGTGGCTCAATCAGTTAAGTGTCCAACTTGATTTCAGCTCAGATCATAATCTCAGGGTCGTGGGATCAAGTCCCACATCAGGCTGCCTGCTCAGCGGGGCATCTGCCTCTCCCTCTCCCACTGCTTCTCAGCCCACTTGTGCTCTCTCTCTTTAAAATAAATAAAATATTTTTAAAAAATCAACTAACAACTCATGCTTCTAAAACAATAGTAGAATCAAGGATGTGTGATACCTTTGGAACCCTCTCTCTGGTTTTATAATCCTTTGGTATTTTTAATACACTTAAACCAAATTGAAAAGAGTTAAAAGTTAAATAAAAGCTATTTTACCTGAGCCATTTCTCAAAAAAGGAAATTGACTACATCATTAGATTAATGTAATCTAGTATATTTGATTATACCGCAATGTCCTCAAAGAGTTAATGCATGTGCTATGAGGGAAGGTGATTCTTAAAAGGTGTTTAATGAGCTAATCCTATATGAACTAAAAAATGATATGATAAACATTAAATTATTTGGGTTAAATTTATGTACTCTCATGGACCAATATAAATAAACTGGAATTATTTTTAACATGAAAAATCCCTCATTTAATCATTTGTCAACTGGAGAAAGCAATTTCCCACAGCTAAAAATATTTAAAAATCTGATATGAGAATAAAATTATATTAAAATGGTATAATACATGGATCTGGCAACTTGCCAAGGGTAGATATGGACTTTTGCAGATTTCTCTTTCAAAGATATACCAAGCATTCCAACATTTCTAATCATTTGATAGTCAACTGCTGTAGGCAAAAAACTGTACCTAGTAATTCTGTACTGCCAATATATTTTAAACTATTTCATAAACATTGCTCATACAGTATGTCTAATAGATTTTGCATACTTTTTCTTATCAGAAACTTCTTTAACACATATAATCTACAGAAATTCTCAAACTAAATTAAATCATAATAGGAATGAAACTGACAAAATCTTTTAGTTGGCCTATTTTACCTGGAGAAACTAGTAAAATAGGGCTCATGACTGAATCTCCATATATATTGAAAATAAACATGTTTAATATTCAAGTAATTTGGTTAGACTCACAGACTGGTAATTTTGCAAACTTTTCTATATTTAAAAATGCAAACGTGATAGAGAAGCACAGTAACATTTTAAACACATTGTTTTAGAATTACGTACTTTCAGTTCATGCTCACAGAACCAAGATATTAATGGCATTAAATAGACAAAACAGTTGCTTCATTATCAGAGTTTCACAAAGCTTTTTTTTTTTTAATGGTAAAACAGGACTCAATTTTCCATATACTTTGATGTATTCTAGTTATGGCACTTGCCATTGATGAATTGAGAAACATAATTTGTGACTTAAAAAGTATGCATGAAGTTTACTTGACAAATCATTTTCTACTTCTGTCACTGTACATTAAGAAGTACTTGTGGAATAAATACATCAAGAACAAAACAATCAACTGCACAGAAATAAATGAGTAGGGATCATGTGGCAAGTGCAGAACTCTATACGAAGGACACCAGCATCTCAGATCCCCTCTCTCAGAACTGTTAGTGCGAGACAGAACTTTGAAGTTCGTATAATCCAGTGTCAGATAGGTCAAGACAAATTCCATTTCATCGCCTCAACAAACCAGCCTACTTAAAAATTTCCCTCATTAAGTACATACAACATTAAACACATCCTAACACCAATTTCCTTCTTCTCCAATCACTTTCACTTACTAACACAAATGTTAAAAAGCGTCTTACAATGTTTATTACTGTGGGGAAGTCAAGGATATGAAACAGGTTGTATTTTTAGCTTGAGTTCTGCACATAAAGAAAGTGAATTATTAAATAAAGAGAATTATTCTAAACAACAGAAAGGTCAGTTTTAAACATATTTGAAATTAGAACTTCAGGTGTCTCATTTAGTTTCCAAATGGCCTTTCTGAAGGACAGAAAAAGAACCCTTACAGAATATAGAGTATAGCACCATATCCCTGTTGCCTAAAAAACAAAATTTTACAATTTACAGACAATCATTATCAAGACTCATGAAGAAATGCACAAAGATACTATTAGTAAGCATAAGCTATTAAGCCTCTCATCACCAAAGCAGAACCTTAGAATCTGAATTAAATTGTCACTCTTTAGCATAAAAAATATTTAAATGAGGATTATTTTAATTCATGCTTCTAAATTAACTCTGAAGTTACTTTCGGTTTTATTATCACTGTAGTAGGACATAACAAGAGTTTCTCCCTTCCGGCTCAGGTCCTGGTATGCCATGTCTCTTCCTCCAGTCCAAGTGGCTAGGACAATACACCTCAAGGTCTCAGAGAAGGAATCTTAGGAAAACAAGAATCAAACCCCTCTTTGAGTTTCTTTCTTTCTTTCTTTCTTTTTTTCTTGTTTCAGATTTTATTTATCTGTCAGAGAGAGCATAAGCAGGGGGAGCAGCAGGCAGAGAGAGAAGCAGGCTCCCCTCTGAGCAAGGCGCCTGAAGTGGGACTCAATCCCAGGACCCAGGATCATGACCTAAGTGTTGAACTAACTGAGCCACCCAGGTGTCCCTTCTTTGAGTTTCATAAACCCAGGCTTTTGAGTTGCAATGACCTGGTTTTTAAGCTTCAAAAGCCTTAAGGACTTGAGTTACCTGGTTTATGCCAACAAAGATCTATATAAAATTTCCCCATAAGTGGACAGGATATAAATTCAGAAAAGCAAGGTCCTGAGGTGGGTGCACTGGTACTATAGGTTAGATACCCCCAAACAGGTTCAAACAGAAAAGCATCTGTGAAATCCTAACTAGCAAAGGCCAGAAGAATTAAGAACTCAGAGATCATGGAGTATGAACTGGGAGCAGAATAAGAATGTGCTAATGCAACAACAACCTCTCTCATCCTTAAAAATACTGTGCCCTCTTTAGCATATGAAAACTCCATTGAAACCTCCCTTCCCCTCACCTTCCCCCAACTGCAGGGTACAAAACCTGCCATCCCTCCCAACCGGGGCCGGCTGCATCTCTGCCTGCCCACGGGTCCTGTCCCCATGCTTTAATAAACCACCATTCTTTTTTTTTTTTTTTTAAAGTTTACGTCTTCTTTTTTTTTTTTTTTTTTAAAGATCTTATTTTATTTATTTGAGAGAGAGAGACAGTGAGAGAGAGAATGAGCGAGGAGAAGGTCAGAGAGCGAAGCAGACTCCCCATGGAGCTGGGAGCCTGATGTGGGACTCGATCCCGGGACTCCAGGATCACGCCCTGAGCCGGAGGCAGTCGTCCAACCAACTGCGCCACCCAGACGTCCCAATAAACCACCATTCTGCACCAAAAAAAAAAAAAAAAAAACAAAAAAAAAAAAAAAAAAACAGAAAACTGGCAGGAACATAATTTTTTTTTTAAAGATTTTATTTATTTATTTGACAGACAGAGATCACGAGTAGGCAGAGAGGCAGGCAGAGAGAGAGAGAGGAGGAAGCAGGCTCCCTGCTGAGCAGAGAACCCGATGCAGGACTCGATCCCAGGACCCTGAGATCCCGACCTGAGCCGAAGGCAGCGGCTTAACCCACTGAGCCACCCAGGCGCCCGTGGCGCAATGGATAGTGCATTGGACTTCTAGAGGCTGAGGACATTCAAAGGAACATAATTTTGATGACCTTTCTTCACAAGAAAAGTAAAATTAGTCTTGTATTTCCAAAATAAAATACATTCATGATTTAAGAAATTCTATTTTTCACTTGCAGTTCATGAAGCTTATTTTTTTACAGATACTCTTTTTTGGCATTATTAAACTATTTACATTTTTTGAAGGCTTATTTCTCTCTCTTCTAAATAGTATGCATGTACTTTATATAAATTTTAACAGTGTCTAATTACAGTACTGTTATTTTAAAGTTTTTTTCTCCCTTTTCAAAGAACTTTCCTTAAAATAAAATCTATGGCCATGGTTCTTATTTCCTTTAAAGGACCTTGTTTTCTTTCATTATGTACCTTCTTGAAATTTAATTGAATTTTTAAAGAGAATATCAAATTATTCAGCAACTCGAATTCAACTAAACACAATGGTTTTTAGCTTTAATAAGATGGTTAAGGTTTATTGGTGTAATGACAGTGAATCAAATAGGTTAATTGTAATATATGTACCTAATAAATACTTATTAAGTGACTAATTTAAATGACTAAATGATTAATACTAAGAAATTATTTGATATAGAACCACTTCCCTATACAATAGTCATTGAAGCTTCTGATTAAAAAAAAAAAGAAACTTCTGATTGATGCTGAGAAGAAAAAAGATGGGGAAAAAATGTATAAAAAGCACCTACCTCCAACTGTAGTAGGACTTTAAAAAATAAGAGATTTCTTTTAAACTCACATTAGAAGAATTTGATAAAGATGACAAAGGTAAAAGATGCAAAAAAGAACCAAAAAAAGCCCTTAAAGTTAGCCCTGGTCCTAACTAAATTTGTTAATATATATCTGAGAAAATAAAAGCACTTAACTTTCTTTTCAGATTAAAAAAATTAGTTAAGGCACCTGAGTGGCTCTGTTGGTTAAGCATATGACTCTAGATTTCAGCTCAAATCATGATCCCAGGTTTGAGAGATTAACTACCTCATGGAGCCTTCTTAGGATTCTCTCTCTCCTCCCTCTACTGCTTCCACCAACCCCGACCTCTCTCCCTCTCTTAAAAAAAAAAAAAAAAAAAAAAAAAAGTGACATAGGACATTTCTGTGAAAGCAGAAAATAATTTTAGATACAATAAATATAAATCTCAACCCACGTAATTATTTATGTAAGAAATGTGATTTTTAAAAAGATTTTATTTATTAGAGAGAGAGAGAGTGCTCACTTTGGCAGCACATATACTAGAGAGAGAGGAAAAAAAAAAAAAAAAAAAAAAAAACAAGCAGAGGGAAGGGCAGAAAGAGAGAGAGAAGCAGACTCCTGAGCAGAGAGCCCAACTCAGAGCTCGATCCCAGGAACCTGAGATGATAACCTGAGCTGAAGGCACATGTTTAATCAACTGAGCTACCCCGGTACCCCATTTTTCTATAGACCATATGATTATTATATGGGAATAAGTTATGGTGAGAAGAGCAATTTAATTCCCTTTCATGTCTAAAATTTTTATTGAATATAGTACTGAATCTCAAGTACCTTCACCACAGTTTTTTTTTTTTTATAATTTAGAGACCATCAAAATCAAGACCAAAGTAGTTCAAGATAGATCTGAGGAAATTATCTAGAATGAGCACAGACAAATAAAGAGATGAAAACAAGGATAGGTAAAGTGATATGGACTAGGAGTTAAATAGGAGGAAGCAACACATATATAATCAAAATCCCAGAAGAACACACAGCATATGGGAAAGTGAAAATTTTCAAAGACATAATGGCAAAGGTGTTTGAGAACTGATGAACACTAATCCCAGACTTAGAGAGCCCAGTGAATTGCAAGCATAATAAAGAGAAATCCAGGGGGCGCCTGGGTGGCTCAGTGGGTTAAAGACTCTGCCTTTGGCTCAGGTCATGATCTCAGGATCTTGGGATCGAGCCACGCATTGGGCTTTCTGCTCAGCCGGGAGACTGCTTGCCCCCTCTCTCTCTGCCTGTCTCTTTGCCTACTTGTGATCTCTGTCAAATAAATAAATAAAATCTTTAGAAAAAGAGAGAGAGAAATCCAAACTTCAAAACATCACGAAACCATACTATATGAAAGGCAAGAGATGTCCAAACTTGTCAGAATGTAAAGACTGATCATCTATAAGGTACTATTAATTAGATTTAAAATGACTTCTTAATAGCAATAAAGGATGCCAGAAGGCACTAAAGTAATATCTTTACTAAGATGAAAGAAAATAATTTGTAAACTAGAATTCAACACTCAGTTAAACTATCTCCAAAGGAAAAATGAATAAAGTAAAGATATAGATTCAAAATAACAAAACCTGAAAGAGGTTCTCATCAAAGGAAATTCTCAAGAACACCTTGGAGGAGGAAGGAAAATGATCCCAGAGAGGAGGGCAGAAATGCAAGGAAAAAGGGTAATAGAAAATAGTAGTAAATATATGGGTAAGATTAAATAAATATCAATTGTATAAAATAATTTCTGACATGAGAAGGGAAATGTAAGTTTTACAAAAAAGTACATAATGACTGACTTTATACCTTGTTAAGTATGCATATTAAAATAAGCAAGGTAGGAGCATTTGGGTGGCTCAATTGGTTGAGTGTTGGACTCTTGGTTTGAGTTCAGGTCATGATCTCATGGGCCCGGGACTGAGCCCCATGGTAGGATCTGCACTCATTGGGGAGAAGATTCTCTCCCTCTGCCTCTCCCTCCGCCTGCCCCTCTTTGCGTGTGCTCTTTCTTTCCCTCTTTCTCTTTAAAATAAATAAATCTATGAAATAAAAAATAAAATAAAATAAAATGGTGATCATTAAAGAATGAACACAGAAAAAACAAATGTCAGTGAATCCAAAAGAAGGGAAATGGAATGGGCAGAAAGGTTGGGAGAGCGAAATAAATAAAAAATATAGTAACTTGGCAAAAAAAAAAAAAATTCCAATATTTGGACAGTCCTCGACTTGTAATAGTTTAACTTATGATATTTCAGCTTTATAATGGTGGTAAAGCAATACCCACTTCAGAAACCACACTTCAGATTTGGAATTTTGATCTTTTCCCAGGCTAGTGAGGTGGGATATGACACTGTATCCTGGACAGTGAGCCCCAGCTCCCAATCAGCCACATGATCACAAGGGTAAACAACCCATACCCTTACAACCACCTTCTACCATACAGCCATTCTGTTTTTGTTTCTGTTTTTTTTTACTTTCAGTACACTATTCAGTGAATTACATGAAGGGTTCAACACCTTATTATAAAATAGTCCTTTTGTTGGATGATTTTGCCCAACTGTAGATTAATGTGAATGTTATGAATACATTTAAGTCAGGGTAGGCTATGATGTTCAGTGGGTTTGGGTTAGTAAATATATTTTTAAGCATTATTTTTTTTAAAGATTTGTTTATTTTAGAGAGAGAGAGAGAGCACTTGCAACTTAGGGAGAGAAGAGATCGGGAGAAAGAATCTCAAGCACACTCTGAGCTGAGCATGGAGCCCAACTCTGTGAGACCCTGAGATCATGACCTGAGCCCAAAACCCAGAGCTGGAGATTTAACCAACTGAGCCACCCAGGGCTCACCAGATGAATTTTCAACTTAGAATAAATTCAACTTAAAATGGGTTTATCAGGATATATCTCCACCGTAAGTTTAAAAAGATCTTTATTAGAATAGTCACACAAATGCAAACAGATGAAACTCAGCAGCTAAAATGAAACTCTTTAAAAGAAAGCCAATGAGTGGTGCACCTGGGTGGCTCAGTGGGTTAAAGCCTCTGCCTTCGGCTCAGGTCATGATCCCGGGGTCCTGGGATCGAGCCCCGCATTGTGCTTTCTGCTCCACGGGGAGCCTGACTCCCCCCACCTCTGCCTGCCTCTCTGCCTACTTATGATTTCTGTCAAATAAATAAATAAAATCTTAAAAAAAAAAAAGAAAGAAAACAAGCCAATGAGCTCTATTAATATCAGACAAAAGATTACCTGAAGTCAAAAACATTAATAGATTAAAAAAATAAAAGAGGGTTATGACAGAACAACAAAATATTCTCAACAGAAAAATACAGAAATTCTAAACTTGTAAGATCCCAATAACAAAGCCTAAAGCAAAAGAGTTATGTAGCAATAGATAAGAAATACAACTGCCATAATTTACAAATAGTGCGATTGTCTATGTAGAAGACACAAAAGGATTTAGAGATAAATTAATAAAAAAGGATAGTGCAGTTGTCAGATACAAAAATCAGCATCAGAAAGTCCACTGTATTTCTGTATCCCAGTAAGAGAAAACTTTAAAAAAAAAAAAGCCTTTACAACAGCAATGCCATATCTAGGAATAATTAACAAATACATGCTAGCTCTTGATGAGGAAAATATCAAATATTATTGTAAGACATAAAAAAAAGACCTAAATAAATTGAAAAGCATGCTATCTAACCCAGAAAATGCAAATTAAACTACAATGAGATTTCTTTTTAAACCTCACTAGTTCCAGCAATGATTAAGAAGCTGGTCTCACAAGCATGTATGAGAATATGAGGCAAAGGGATGCTCATCCACTGCTGCTTTGAGTGTAAATTTATTCAGCCAGCTTATTCAGTTGGAAAACAGTTTGGCATCCCATTGGGAAGTGGGTCATGTACAATCTTACAATCCACCTGTTCTGTTCCTAGTATATGCCCTCAAGAAACTTTTGTACATGAGCTTGGGAGATACGCATATGAACATTCACATGAGCAACACTGCTCATGACAGCCAAAAACTGGAAACCACACAAATATACAAAATAAAATGAATAAATAAGTGCACATAGCGACTACACATTAATTTCTCCAAGGAGGTTTCAAAGGGCACAACAGGTCAAGTGATTTCATCCTCCACATTAACACATGTAATTCTGAGAGCCGCCATCAAGTGGCACTTGGTGCCATAGGTTCTGGAGAAAATAGAAAATGTTGAACCAGGGCCACAGAGATATCATTATTATTATTATTATTACCTATGAAGTGGTAACTATGAGTCAGTGACTGTGCTCTGTTAAGACATTATCACTCCTCATTACTCATAAGCAAAGTGGGAGTTTCTCACTTTGCTCATGATAAAACCAAGACTCAGGTCACTTTGTCAAGGTTACACAGTATGCGGCAAATGACAGGGTTCTACTTATGTGACTTCAAAGCCTGGTCTCTTTAACACCCTTGTTTTGTGGCATGTATCACAATGCAGCTTTGTAGAACAACCATGATTTGTAAACATACCATACCTCATTCAACAACCTATAACTTCCTAGGGTAGGATCTTTATCTGGATTCATTGTCCTCATAGCCTTCAAAGTAAACATTCAATTTAAAATACCTAAATTATGTATGGAATAAACATTTTACTTTCTCTAGCCTTTTCACACACATGATCCAATCTAAACATTCTAACAGATTCTCTGAGGGAGGTCCATAGAAGACATACTGAAATGAAAGACTGGTGAGTTAGAAGGTCCAGCACCATGCTGAACCTACATTTGCCTTGGGGCAAGTCATTTAATGATGTACATTCTATAGGCTTTTGTGGAGGAGCAGACTTTCAGTAAATACTCAAAATATAACTAAATAAGCAATTAAATATGAATTATCATCGCAAGTAAACATTAAGAGAAACCAGCATTTGAAGTATATCTTAGCTACAGATTTTTTTCCACTTTGAAGTGTGTTAAGCATGTGTTAATAGCCCAGCTGGGCTCTGGTTCTAGCTTCACTTCCTACCCTTGACACATGAGTCTCTGGATAGTCCATGATAGTGGCTGCAGCTTTGAGTTCCAAATACCATCCCACCAGGGTTACTAATAGATCTAATCACAGTCCACACTCTTTGTATCAAGAAGTCACAGCCATTTCTTCTCGTGCAAAGTCCAAGTTCATTATCCATTAATTTATTATAATGAAAAGAAAAAGCCCTAACTTTAACATATCCCATATTCTCTAAGTGTTTTTTTTTTTTCATGTACCATATGACTTGTGTCTTCAAAATAATCCCCAATACTTTATTTTCCTGCTCCTAAGTCCAATGCATAAAAGTCCAATGCAGGGAACTCTTGGGAGATTTCCCCTGATCCCATGCCCCTTAACTTTTAATTAGGGATGTGAAGTTTATTTGTTTGATTTTGGCTTTTACTTTTGGAAATTTTCAAATATGCTGAAAAGAAGAATAGAATGTATACTATGAACCTTCCACCTAGATTTGTCAATTGTTAACATATCACCACATTTGTTCTACTGCACTCTCAAAATATATCTTTTTCCTCTGCAGAATCACTTATTAAGTAAGTTTGAAGCACCAAAATATTTTGTCTATAGGGGCGCCTGTGTGGCTCAGTGGGTTAAAGCCTCTGCCCTCAGCTCAGGTCACGATCTCAGGGTCCTGGGACAAAGCCTCGCATGGGCTTTCTGCTCAGCAGGGAGCCTGCTACCCCCTCTCTCTCTGCCTGCCTCTCTGCCTAACTTGTGATCTCTGTTTGTCAAATAAATAAATAAATAAAATCTTTTTAAAAAAAATAATATTTTGTCTATAAATACCTTAACATATATCTCCTAAGAACTAGGGCATTCTCTTATTAAATAATGATATCTTTTCACACTCAAGAAATTTAACTTTGATATAATCATTTTTTTCTAATACAGCCTATCTCCATTTGTTCCAATCATGTTCTTAAGAGATGTTTTTTCAATCTAGGATCAAATGAAGGATCAGGCATTACATTTAATTGTCATATTCCTTTAACTTTTACTCTTGCCTTTCATTAGATCAAACGTTTTAAGAATCTCTATCAATTGTTTTACAGGATGTCCCATAATCTTGATTTGTCTGATTATGACTTTGTGATTAAATTCAAATTAAGCATTGTTGTCAAGAATACTATAGGAGATGTTGTACTTCTCAAAGGAGCATATCTTAAAGTACAAAATGTCCATTTTCCCCATTATTGGTAGTAATGATTCATCACTTAAGGGAGAATCTGTTGGATTTCACCACTGCAAAGGTATCTTTTGCCCTTTACAACTAATAATTTGCCCTTCATAATTAATAATTATAAACTATCTTCTCTCCTACAACTTTCCACACAATGATTTTAACTTTGGTGATGACTATGACAACCTTAATTTTATGTGGGCCCCTCATTCCTTATGGTTGCTATACTAACCAATCAGTCCTTCTCAGAATAACTGCCTAAATAACATACCATAAGGTTCTTTAGTGAGGCCTATAGTTTTAGTGTAATGGTCTACTGAAGTCCTCAGTATAAAGTGCCTCTCCCTTTTTTCCCTTTCTCAATCTTATTAACTGTCTTTTAGTAAGAGCTCCAAAGATAATATTTAAATAGTAGTTGCCTTGTTGCTCATATTGGACAAACTATTCTATTTGCTTGCCTTACTTTCTATAAAAAGAAAAAAGTTATCCATACACAAGCAGAACTAAACTAAACCCATCAAACTTGAGCCCATCTGTCTTATTGGTTAATAAAGAAAATTCTCTTTGCTTCATAAAATTACAGGACAATCTGTCAATCAAACTCCTAGCTTGTCTCCTAAAAGATTTGTACCAGTTGTCTGTCATATCTCCAGCGTTCTATATTTGCTGTGGATCTTACTTTATCAGCTCTAATGAAGCAAGCTACATAGTAAGGTGAAATAAGGTTTCTATCAAAACCTTAATTCCCAAATCAGAAGTCAAGAGGGCAATCCTAGGAAGAACAGAGCCATCTGTAGACACCTAGAAGAAACTTTACTAAGACAGATAATTACAATAGTGGAACTTTTTGAGAAAATAACTATGACCTAGGCTTAAATGTTACCCATAAAAATCAAAACTGATCTTTCTATTATGCAAAATGGAAAGGTGATTTAAATAAGGACACCTATTTTTCCACTTTATATTTTTTCCTCTGTAAAAACCCTGCAGACATTTTAAGTAAGTAATCTAGGGATGAACAATGTGCGTTAACACCTCAATAATGAACACAATATGCTCCAATGACATTCTTTATTCTCAGAAACTTTAATACCGAAGCTGGAGAAAAAAAAAAAGTTCAACTTAAATTATGTATTCTCCCACAGGAAACTTGAATGGCCAGCAGAAACCACAATGAACAAGAAACACTAGTCTCAACTTTGCTATGTGATCAGTTTCTTCATCTATGAAAAAGAAGATTGGACTTGATGAGTTTTAAAGATGTTATGTTCAGAGGCACCTATGAACCTAAATGTACCGGTGACGGAGACATGAAAACACAAGTTGATATTCAAATAAAACAACTTTTTGCCTTCCCCCAAAAGATTTAACCAGAAGCACAAGATTTAAAGAGGCACCAAAAATACTCAGTAATCAAAATAATTAATAGTTTAGTACAATTTTTTTAAATAAAAATAAGGCACAAATCATGATAAACAAAATACCAAAATGTTAAACAAAGACAGGCTGTTGTTTGTTTGATAATCCTGAGATAACTATGTAACAGGAACAGTCATTTACCATCAGCTAACAATTCCCAGTCCATGAGGCTACTTCCTGTCAGTAAGTTTTATAAAAGTTGAAAATGGGGTCCAACCCACTGGGCAATATGCCTTTTATATATAGTCAGACTTGTGTTATATATATATATAATGTATAATATATATATTATATATATGTATATAGTCAGAGCTTTTATTGACTTTTTCCACTTGATACAGAATATGGGAGGGGTTTTTTTGATAAGTGCATATGAAGTGCGCACATTTTTTAAATAATTTTGCTTGAGGCTCTAATATGGCTCAGTAGGGCATGGGTTTAAGGATTCACTCTTTCAACAAGTGAAGCACCAAAATGTTTAGATTCCTCTATTCTGGGAGATTTCAGTCTCAAAGAAATGAAGAGTCATTTTTTAAAAAAAGTGAAATGAAATACAAAGAACCATGAAGAGAAAATCCTAAAATTCAGAGATTTTAGAGCTTCCTGTTTGGAGGCAGGGGTGGGGTGGGATGAGAATTAGAAACAGGAAGTGGAAGAGAGCCCAGAGTTATTAGCAAGTAGAAATACAATCATTATATGAAATACACATTTCTAAAAGATTTTATTTGTTTATTTGTCAGAGAGAGAGGATGAGAGAGAGAGCACAAGCAGGGGGAGCAGCAGGCAGAGAGAGAAGCAGGCTCCCCACTGAGCAAGGAGCCCCATGCAGGACTTGAACCCAGGACTCTGGGATCATGACCTGAGCCAAAGGCAGACATTTAGCTGACTGAGCCACCCAGGTGACCCTGCATGAGATATAATTATACTAAAAAGTATTTGTTTTTTATTTTTTGTTTTTTAATCTCAAATCCAAATTAAACAGGGCATCCTGTATTTTATTTGGCCATCTTAAAGTGGTGGGTAGTATATAACTTCAATTGTGAAATATGGATCTAAATAAGAAATTCCTATTTTACTATTTTGAAACTACTATTCAACAAATAGAAAGCATTATGACACAAGGCACTGAACTGAATTCAAATACAATTCTGACACCAACTAGGTGGCTAATACTGTAAATTACTTCTGTGAATATTGCCCCTCAATGTTTTAGTATTATTTACCCTATATATCTTGCAGAGTGGGCAGACTCAGGAAGCCTAATATTCCTAAAAATGCTTTATGGGGTGTATTAGTGAAATAAGAATTTAAGTTAAAGCGGGGTCTTGTTGTGGAAGCCAACATCCATACTGCTGATCTAACCCCACCGTTCCATGGAACAGCATTTAGTCCAAGAACCATGGCATCTGTGACTAAGAGTTAGGAAACTGCACTAAAAATATATCAAGGACCAGCTTGGCTTCTTAAAAACAAAGTTATAGCCTCTTGTTAAAGGGTAAAATACCCAAGAACACTCACTCTCACTGTTATTAGGACTATTGACAGATGGCTAATTATTGTGTAAAAATGTGTTTAAAACTTTTTTAAAAGTCCAAATGCTCAAACACCTTAACACTGATGTCTGCGTGTACTACACTGTTGTCCAGGGCTCAGTCAACTGATAAAAAGTTGCCCCTTGCGGGCAGTGCTTTCTTCCAGGGCTGGGTAGGGACTCCTACACATTCCAAAGGGCCGGTTGTCAAATCTGCTAACTGGGCCATCAGGTGAATTTGAGAGTGATGTCAGTATCAAGAGACTGACTTGACTGTGCTGCACCTACTACCTGATACCTGAGATATGAACACTCGATTTGGAAGACAAGATTAACTTCAAAATGGAAGGATGGGAGACAGACAAGAGAAAGGTAAAATACACAACTGGAGATGGGTGAATTCAAGAGATGAAAGAAGAAAATTGTGTGAAAAGGATTACAGATAATCTCCAAAATGAAATGAGAGAGCTGGGCCGGGGGCAGAGGGAGGGAAGGAGATACGAAAAAAGAAACCAAAGGATGATGAAAAAGAACCTGAATAAAAGGGGTCAAAAGAGGAAATGTGGAGATTACCCAGCCATTATCCCTAACACACCTGCCTAAAGAAACTGGTCAGGACCATAATATTCCCAAACTGAATATTGCTTTGAAAGCAAGAAACCAAAGACTGGAGTCAAGAAAGTACTACTAGAGGATTATAAATAAAGAGACTACTTTTTATCAAAAATGGGGCACTGATTAAAACCTATTTTAATTTTATAGAAGAAATTTATATGTAGTTATGATTAGTTATATCCAGTCTTATCCATCATAAACTATTAAAACTTAGGATATGCATTTGTTATAACCCTGTAAGGGTTTTTGTTTTTGATATTTTTCTTCTTATGATTTCTATTATAATAAGCATCATATTATGCTATAATTACTTATTCATAGATCTGCCTTTCCCCTTATTGACACCTGTGAGCAACTTAAGACAAGAAACCACATTATTTATTTACCTTTTTGTGCCCAGCACCCAGCACACTGAAGAATAGGTGTCTAATAGGTACTTAATATATATAAATTGGAGTTCATGAAATTAATGGAGAGAACAAAATCCTCCATGGAACATAAAATATAAATATATTCAACCTAGGAACAAAATCTATGTACTTGATATCAATAAATAATTTCTGGAGAAATGGACATTAATGTGGTTCTAGCTAAAAAATCCTACTTGTATACCCTAGACATACTATATTAAAGTATAAAAGAGTTGTTTCACAACTTAAGGATTTAAAAATTTCTGTAGTATCAACCTTGCTGATATTTTTACCACCTTGCTCTAAATCAATCCTGTTTATTTTTCCTTACTTAAAGAAATTATAAATGTGTTGTTACAAAAGTACTTGATACCAACAAGTTTTCATCTATTTTCATATAAATAAGTTTTAGGAATCACTATATGATTCTGTCTAAATGAAGTTTTTCTTAAAATATACTTCTAGCTTTACATACCAAATAAGAAACAAAAACTAAAAATAATAGTAACAACTATTCTTCTGCTCTACTCTGAAGTTCCAAGAATAACAATTGATTCTAATGCATACCTTAGTTCTGTCGCATGGCAGACACCAAAAAAATAAGAAAATTAAAATAGTGAGGATCAGTATTAGCTACACAAAGGGCTAAATTGAAAACCTCTTAAATTATATAGCTTTATTTTTAATCATTCTTGAAATGATCTATTTATTCAAATTAAAAACAAGAGTTTCAATGACCTACTTTATATAATAAATCAAAGCACGAGTTAGATTTAGCTGTTAGATATGCAAATATCCACCATCTGATAATATGCATCATGTAGTATTCGATTTTTCACTTCATGCACTCCTATGAATGGCACTGAACAAACTGGAAAAAAAGATTAAGCTAAGGACAACATACAAATGTGAAAGAACTGTGGAATATTTTTTAAATAAAGAAATGAAGGGGGAAGGGTTTTTTCCCTCAATTTTTTTCCATTCCAAATAACTCATTTTGTTGTGCAACACAGAGTTATTAAAATACATTCTGTCAACAAATAGTCTGCAAGTCTAAATCACTAGTAAAGTATGTTTTATATACAAATCTAGTCATGGAAATGGCCCAAGATATCTCTTACAGGAAGGTTTCTTTCTTTCTTCCTTCCTTTTTTTTTTTTTTAAGAAAAAATGCAACAAAGTCAATACAACACTTTTTTATTTTAAAAGAGCATGTTTGTTGAGGTCTATGCAGTTTTAGGAACAGTCTGTGAAGACTCAATAACCAGAAATTCAACTCTGATTTTTCTTAAAAACTTTGAATGTAACCAACTGTCACATATTCAGATTAGGGAGTTGAAGACAATAGCATCTGAGAGCTAAAACTAGAAAAGAAAGCCTTGGTAAATCTATTCAGTCTTACATTTTCTCTTGAGGAATAGAAGACACCAGAAGAGGCAAATACAGCTATGGGAAGCTTCTACAGCCCAAAGGAATACCTTGAACCCTCCTGGAACAAGGAAAAGGGAACCAAGATAATAGGGAGATTCCTAACAAGTAAATGGTGGTATTTCAATCAGCAATCCATCTTTTAGATTTATAAAGGTCTCAAAGAATAAAGATCAGAATGCGATTGGTCTAACATCACAAATAAATACACCAAATAGAGAAATCTACTCTAGAATATCGAGTTGTAGGTATGTTCTCATATCTTTCACAGGTCGAAGGAGACAAACTCAACTTTCCCATCCCCCTTTTCTTTGCTCAACAAAACACTATGCAACTCAACTCAAAAACTACTAAAGCAAAAGGATTACTTAGGAAGACAACCTTTCAGATTTGTATTAATCTGGTGATATGTGACACATCCTATAAAACATATAAAGATATGTTGAGAAGTGTTCAGACTTTTCATAAGGGGTAAAATTAACACAAATATTTCATTTGCATGATATTTTCTTAACTTGTATTAAATTCATGATGTCTTATTAAAAATCCATAAACACTACATGAAGTTATAAAAGTAAAAAGAGCAATGATAAATCAGCTTAGATCCCAGAATTATTTTCTCATTAGGACAGTAAAAGTTTGTACGTTTTCCCTATATATAAAATAAAATATGACTGCAATAAGAATTTTAGTTAAATGGTATATCCCGGAAAAAGTCACTGAAAAAGGTTAGAAAACCTAAATCTTGACAAGTTAATTTACTTCGTCCAATACCTAAAAATAAGAGGGTCAACCAGTAACTTGGAGAGTCTATTCCTACTAATTGTGGTGACCACGTTTTACAAAATTCAGATCCTAAAATCTATGATGAGACACAGTGAAAGGATGCACAATTAATACAAGTTGCTTGCAATAATCTCTTCTCTGCACTACCAAAGGCGTTTAATAAGGTGTGTGTACTATAATACCAAGATTAGATTTATATATCCTAGAAAATGGGTTACACACTGATGAACAGCATTAAATTGACATAATGACTCTTAGTGGTTATAAATGTAGCTTTTTTCTTACTTTAATTGGCAATGACTAGACTGACCTTTTCTCTATAATTGTAACTACAGTACAGTAATTAGACAAACCACTACTTACTTCTGAAATAAAGAGTAGCGGAAGAAAGCTTTCAGTCACTAGCTTTGAGAATGCAGAGTAAAATTGGATTGGCATTCTATTGGGGAAAAAATGAACTATCAATAAGAAAACTAGTTTCATAAATTATGTTCTATGTTTAGCTTCATATCTGAACTATCTGAACTAAGAGGAAAAAAATCCCAGAGGAGAGCCCTTTTTGTGTACTTAGACAATCCCCTTACTTGAGGACAAAAACCTATTCTGGAAACAAGTTTGAAAGTCAAGGGGTACTTGGCTGGCTCAACTGGTGCAACATGCAACTCTTGATCTTGGAGTCATGAATTCAAGCCTCACACTGGGCAGAGACATTACTTTTAAAAAGTTGGGGGGAGTATACCTGGGTAGCTCAGTTGGTTGAGCGTCCCACTCTTGGTTTCGGCTCAGGTCATGATCTCAGGATCATGGCAAAGAGCCCTGTGTTGGACTCTGAACTCAGCAGGGCGTCTGCTAAAGTTTCCCTGTCCCTCTGATCCTCCCTGTGCCCACTCTCTCTTTCTCTCTCAAAATAAAAATAAATCTTAAAAAAAAAAAAAAAAGCAAGAGAAAAAGTAAAAAACCTGAATTAAGGATATTATTTGAGATAGTCAGAAGGACAGAAATGGAGAGGTTTGCTCCAGAGATCTAAAAATAATAATGATAAAATCTCTAATAGTGGTACTTGCAGGAATGCCTTCCTTGGGCTCACATAATTTCTCAGGGAGGTTAAGAATCACGACTGGGGCATTGGGGAAAGGTCAGCTGCCAGACATCCCAGAGGACTCATGACTCAGGCTGTGAACAGAGCTGTTTCTCCCATCTGAGAGAAACCACCCTTTCCTCCACCCTGTTTCTGGCCTCTGGGGAAGGTCAGCTAGCCTTCAACCTTTTAAGCCTCCTCAATGAGAAACACCATGTCCCTGGAGGAAAGGTGAAGATTTCTTTCTTCACAGCCAAGAGTGTGCATAAGCGATCACCCGTCCGAGTGACCCTGGGAGAAAATCATGGCATGCTGGAAGAAAAACCAATACAAGCTCCACCAGTGGGTTAGTTCTTGTGGCAAGAGTTAAGGCCTTCACAGAAGTTAGACTCTGTGTTCCAGCTATGGCAGCTGGCATGTAGTCACACCACTAGGCAATGATTAATCAACTCAAGACTCAGGATTACTTTCTCCTGAGGACAGTAAAACCTTGCTCATTTCCCCAATATGTAAGAAGAAACACAGTTGTAATAGGAATTCTAGTTAAACAGCATATCCATATTTGTCACTGAAAATCAGTTAGAAAATCTCAATGAGAGCCAAGGAGCATCTTTTGTCAACTAGAACAATGAAATCTGGTATATGAAAGGCAGTTTAATGAAGTCACTGTACAATATGTGAAAATCCAGGTTATAGAAAAAGCTCAATGTACAGTAATTAAAAACTATCCATACATGTGAATTGGAGACCATTTATTTTCCCAATTATAAAAATAGTTAATAAGGCTCAGAGTGTACTCAGTGGAGTTAAAAGGGATGACTAGAAAGGATGAAAATAAAAACTGACAAAAGTATTATATAATTATCCAGAAATCCCTTGACTATATCAGAGGTAAGTATTAATACACTACAAACTCCATGAAGGCAGGGAACACAAATGTCCTGCTCATTGCCCTACCCCAAATGCCTGTCCTGGTAGATGCTTACTAAATATCTGATGAATGAATGAATGAAGAGTAAGTGAAATCAGACTCAGTAATTTCCTCTCGCATAGTCTTGGATCACGCATATTTCTCATAATGTTTATCAGACACAAAATAGCCAGATGTGAACAATGCTTCTCTAAAGACTTTACTTGAGATAGAAAACTATATTCTATTGGTGTGACACTGGGCTACTTACTTAATCTCTTGTGCCTTAATTTGCTCCCTTGAAAAATGGCAATAGTAACAGTATATACCTCACAGAGTCTTTGGGGATCTACTATATGGAATATAGTTAGAACAGTAACTTGCAGAGACGATACTATGTAAGTGTTAGTGGTTTCTGCCATTATTCTGTAATAATATTCAGGGAAGTCTTTAAAACCCTTATGGCTATTCACTGGTCTTATTAGTCCCTCTCCTGGCCACCAGGCAGAGACCATTTCTTATTTAACTATGTATTGCCAGGACTAAGCATAATGCCTGGCACATAAAAAATGGTCCAAAAGAAAAAAAGGAATACAAATTGTATTGAATCAAACCCTAACATTACAATGTTCTCATCACAAAAAAAAGTCATCTAGGCCCATTATGATTCAGAACATGAATTTCCTACATAATAAATCCAAATGTGACAAGCATTTTCCTCTAGCATTTGATAATATCTAATTAAGAGATGGTTATAATGAAAGAGCTTAAAATATTTCATTTTTGCCAGGCCCATCATACAGTCAACCTCTATTCCTTTATACTTCTCCTTACCATTTATTCATCATGCAAAAACTAAACTTTCAATCCTTTAAATGTATTACTGTGACATCAATGACAAGGATAGCAGATAAGAAGGTTCAACTGACAATCAAACACTGGGAAATGGGCTAAGATGTCAACAAGGCAGGACATTAAAACATTTTTTAAGATCTGTACTGAAGATATGGAAAACTACATGTTACTCCAAACGTAGTTAGCATTGCAAGCACACTACTTTGCAAAATAACATGTTAGAACTCTAAAAAAAGAGTGGTTTTGTTTTGTTTATAATTTTAAAATTTTCCACCTAACTGCTATTATTCACCCTGAAGTATTTCTCCCTTAGGTTTCAGAAAAATAAAATCTCAATTAATACCCTGATATAACATGCTGGATCATCTAAAACCTGGCAATCACATCTTTCCATAGTTTCTTTCCTACTATTTGAAGCAGTACCTGATAGGTGAGAATGAGCTTTCCTCTGAGCACCTAGAAATAAGTTTGTCCCCAAAATTGAACCATGAAATGAATCAAAAATAGAACAAATGAGCAATGATAATAGTCAAAATAGCTCCCAGGCCATAGAAGAATTTAACATCACATCATCAAAACAATGACATCTACAGAAAGAAGATACCAGTTAGAAACAGGGTAACCATCTAATCGATCATCCAGCCATGACATTGAGCCAGATATAAATCAGGACTGTGTTATACCAATTGAGACAAATGGTCACCCTACATGACAAGAAGTTTTGGTCCTATTGGAAAATAAGAATATGAAATAGGAGAGCAAACTTTGGTATTGTCCGTCCACGTACCATAAAAGGATCCTGTTTCATGAAGATACCATACATTTGGTAACTCCAATATTTTAGCCCAAGTCTGTTCTTATGATGTAGTTTTGTGTTGCTATATGTGACTTAAGTATGCAACTTTTCATCTACTTCTGCTTTCTCTTCTGGTAATATGGCAAATGTTTTTGTTGACTATGACAATGTCTCATGTATCTTTTCAAATTCCACATTCCAGCATTGTGTACTATAAACTGTAGGCAGAAATCAACTGCTTACTGGCTGATAGCAATAATAATCATTATTATGGCTGATGTGTATAGCATTATAGCTATGTGCCAGAAACTGTTCTGAGTACTTCACATGTTTAAGGACAGTTAAATCATAAAAAAATTTCGTAAATAAGTACTATTGGTATCCCAATTTTACAGATAAGAAAATAAGAGTGAGAGATTAAGGAACTTGCCCAGGGACAAGCAGGTACAAAGTGCCAGAGCCACGTATCAGTCCAGACTGTCCAGCTACAGGGCCTGTGCTTATAACCACTAGGCTATCCTGCCTCTTGGTGGAAAATACGTTTGTGCCTCAATAATTCATTACAAGATTTTTTCAGCTATTAAACCTTAAAACTTTTTAAATTCTCCAAAATAGTCGCGATAATATCTAGAAGTGGAACAGGTATGCAGAAACGGACACTCTTCTGCAGGAATCTAGACATATATTGATATAATACTCTGCAGGAAATTAGGCAAGATGTATAGAAATTTAAATATGTATACATTTCAATGCAGAAATTCCACTTCGGGAATTTAACCTTAAGGAGATGAAAATAAATGCGTACAAAGAAACAGGAATGAGAATGTTAATTGTACAGTTATTCATAGGAATAAAAATCAGAATTGATGCAATGTCTACCAATAAGAATCTGGTTAAATACAATGTGCTAAAACACTAGCATGGATCCATAAGAAATGGTGACATGGAGCTATAGTTTTTGAAACAACAATAAATCCATAATATATTGTTGACTTTCAGACATAGATCGCAAAACAATATGCATAATGAAATTCCAAAAGGAGGTAGGGGGAGTACAAACACATATGCATCTATCTGAAAAGGTGTTCATCAAAATGTAAACAGTAGAAATGTCAGGAGAGCAGGAATTTAGGTAGTTTCATTGTTTTAAATTTATTTTAAAAAATATTCACTAAAAATCTCCTTGTGTATGTGTTATTTTGTCATTCCCAGGGGCATAAAACAAATATGAGAGCCTACAATGCAGAGACACTCTGTCCATTCTAGGACATGAATGAAAACAAGTGTTGGTGGCAAATAAGTGGCTAGCTAGTAAGAAAGGTGAGCAAGGAACCAAAGCAGCCTCGGAGTCAGGAGGAAGCAGAATTCAAGCTCCACCTTCCCTGCAAGAAAGCTGAACAAACCTGGACAAGTTACAGATGATCTCTGAACCTCTTTCAAAACTGCAAAATGAAGGAGCTACACAGGGTGTTCTGAGAAGTTCTTTTCATTTCTAATGGTTTCTGGTTAAAATTTTCGGAAAGAACAGGTAGGAAGGAACAGGACAATTCCTCTATCTCTTACTAGTCACAAGCGGATTATTGTGCAGTTTATGAGCCTACGCTTTAGTCTGTTTGTACAGAATGTGAACTATGAAAGTCCAGAAAATGAGAACAACAGTGGAAACCCACAAACACACTCAGACAACTTGTTACGGGAAATGTGATTGTTCCTCAGAGAGTGGGGACAGTATGCTCTCCTAAGGAAGAGACCCTCATCATCCCAATAAAAGTTCATTTCCAAAGAGCTGACAGTTTATTTATAACATTTCACTTCTATACAGACAAAAAAAAAAAAAGTACATATGATCCATCTGACACTGTGGTATTTATGTCTACTGACAAAAATCTAAGGAATAGTCAAGGGAGACTTTGATGTTGCATTCCACTGTTATTCAGATATATCAATAATCAAATCTGGAGAGCTGCCAATAAAAACAGAATAAACATCATTAGCATTTTAATAAACCTGCAAGCCACAGGGCTGGAAAAACCAAGTGAGACAGAGCAAAGGGAAATCAGCATGTGCAATGTCTCCCCTCCAGCGGTTTGCCCTTTGGCAGTCCACTATGTCCTCCCTGCTCCACTCCCGCAAAACACACACTCCAGAGAGACTTCTCTGTATTTTAAAACCCCTTATAGACCTGCTCAAGCTCTTTAGTTAAGAGGATACCCACCGTTTTTTTTTTTTTTAATCAAGAATAAATAACCTGATTTTTAACATACTTTAAGAAACTGCTGATGTTGTAGTTCTAAGAAACATTTTGAGCGTCATGTAGTCAGACTGTGATTTTATATGTTAACTTAATGGAGCCAGATGATAGATGAAGGAAAAAGTGATAAGAAGATGGAAAGAGAGAGAGAGAGAGAGAAAATATATGCAAAAGCCAAAGAATCGGGAGCTTTGACAGAGAAGGCTGAAACTACTTTCAAATCAAATCCTCTGACTCTTGGAATATATCAACTCAGAATTACATGTAAACATTCAAAAGTAAATAATTAATTTTTCTTAATTTGTCATCATTACATTCTCTCAACTGAACTAGAAATTAGAAATTAAAAGCCCTGCTTCCTAGAATATTTTGAATTTCATTTAATTTTTCATTACCCCATTGTGCATGTATGTGTAGGTGTGTAGATAATGTGAAAGTATTTTTGAAAACTATAATTCATTGGGGAACCTGGGTGGCTCAGTGGGTTAAAGCCTCTGCCTTCAGCTCAGGTCGTGATCCCAGGTGGGATCGAGCCCCACGTCGGGTTCTCTGCTCAGCGGGGAGCCTGCTTCCTTCTGCCTGCCTCTCTGCCTATTTGTCATCTCTGTCTGTCAAATAAATAAATAAAATCTTTAAAAATAAGAAAGAAGAGTCTAATTCATTAAGGTATGTTTGGATAAAAACTGTAAGTGAAAAACATTTCACAAAGGTAATGTAGCTCTATATTAAGGGATCTTATTTTATAGCAATATAAATAAGGAACACTGTTGCTGTTTAAATCTCTATTTCTAAATCTGAATGTACTTTGTGCATTTAATCTGAAAACAAAGAGACACTTATGATAATATATAATAATTAGTATACTCTAGTTGTCTTATTTTCTTCAGATAATTGTAAAACTGTGAACACTACAATGTCACTATATAATAAGCAATTAAATAACCTTCAAGAATCGGCTCATGTCTTGAAGAAGTTTGATTTAAGATGTCCACTGTCAATTTATGGGAAACCATGAGGCTACAATGGTGATAAAGCATCAGCGATAAACGGTACCACCCAAACCACCATTCTAATAATGAACTAATGATTCATACTCAAGGTGCTTTTGAAATATGATTAAGCTTCCAAACATTCCACTAAGGTAGGTTCTCATAAACCCAATCTTATAAAAGAGAAGTTAAATTCAGTTTACCAAGGTTACACAATGAATAACGCAACGATTAAAGTTTGGAATAACAGCAAAATATACAACACAAAGGACAAACACAACTCAGACTCCTATCTTCCACTGCAAACCCTATTCATTAGTATTGCAGAGAAGGTTTTCAGAGTAATTTATTTCTAACTGACCTTCTCTGGTGGCTACTGGCAAGTGTTTGCCAAAATGTCACTGACCAAAAAATTCCTTACAATGCCATGTATTATAAAATGAATATGTCAAGAATCAGATGAAAATGTCATCAGTGACACTGACAACAATAAAAGAAAATATTCTACAGATTTAAGAAACGGAAGAAGATCCAAGTTAAAGGGGAAAAAAATTACCTGAGAAAATGTCATCAGTGACTACAGCAACAAAAAGGAAAAGAGACCACAGCTTTAAATAAAAGAAGAAAACACAAATCAAAGGGGAAAAAAGTTACCTGAGAATCCAATGCTCTCTAATGGATCAGAAAGAAGAAAGACTCCTTTTATGGAGGCCTGTGGAAAAACGAGGTTGGTCTCCTTTAAAGATCACCCTATTGTTTCTGGGGGAAGTGGAATAAGGAAATGAAGCAACATGTCTAAGCACCTGTGAGAGTTCTTCAGATCTGAATCCCAAAGTCACTCATTTTCTCATTTGCATGTCAAAATGAACGGCATAATTTGTGAATGTCATAAGGAGTCACAGCATATTAAATAGAAATTGAACAAAAATTTCCTCCTTGTTGCCCTTAAAATAGAAAGTCAAAAGTTGTTGATTTCCCCATTTAGAAGTCTTTGGAAGTTTCACTTTTACAAATACTTAAAGTCAAACAATCCAGCTGGATAAGTCTACCTTTATGAAATTTATATAAGTACATGATATATTCATATCATATATATTATATATGTATGTGACTTCACTGAGAAAAGTACTTTTACACTAAGACTTCAGATTTTTTTCTAAATGGACCGCTTTAAAACTTAAAATAAATAAAATGGACCTATCTTCAAATGTGATTACTGAAATCAATGACTGCAGTTCATTACTGATGATCAGAATATATTTTTTGCATATTCTGGAATTTTCATCTGTATGTGATTGGCACTTTTAAATAAAGCTTTAATAGAACATTATAAGATGTTTCAAAAAACATGTTTACATACTTTTGATTATCTGCCTGAGGATAAACTGTTTTTAAGATTAACCACAGTCCAGATTTAATCTTAGGCAGTTTGTTCTAACTAAATGTTTACAGGATACCCATCCTCCTAACAATCAAGGAAAATCAACGCTAACAGAGTGTTAATAAAGCAGAGAGAAGTGCACGTTGGGATGTTCTCTCCATACATATCCTCAAGCTCATCAATGGTTCATCACAAATTCTAAAAATTTATCAAATGCAATATGCACATATAAAATTTACCTAGTGGATTGAAATAGAGTGTAAAACTAACAGTGACAAGTTAGGAAGGATAAATGCAACCATTTGAAATGAACATTAGAAAAATATTATCAATGGGGGGGTCACAAGTAAAATAAATATGCATAGAGTAAGCAACAGGAGTATAACACAATAAAGTTACTGTAACCTTGTCCCTTTTCAAATAGCTACATTTGCAAAATGGGAGCAGACCATCAAGTGGCAGCAATGTCTTCCTGGATGTCCAAACGTCTGTCAGGGCCTGCCTGGTGATACTTTATGCTTCTCCTCCTCTAACCAGCTTCACCGTTATATTCCACTTGGAGATGGTTGGCTGCCAAAAGCCATCACTGCCCCCAAAAAGCTCCTCTATTACATAATGATGTTTTCATACTGGGAATAAACTTGTGAAAGAAAATTCTTGGAACCAAAAAGAAGATGGACATCTTTTAAAGATACAAATTACTAAACATTCCTAATTTTAATAAGATTACAATAACCAAAATATTAACTCTATGGTAAGTAATATATATATTTTCAAAGACAGTTATCCCATAAATGGCTATAAACCTGGAGAAAGGAATGTTACAGAACACAGCTCTTGTCTTTTTTTTTTTTTTTTTTTAATTCATTACTCAGTTTAATGAAGCCAGGGCATTGTCTTGACACAGATTGTCATCCTCTTTCTGAATAAATTGCTGCCATAAGGATATCACGTTCCTCCAGGGTTTTTCCTCCTTTCTTCTTCATTCAGTTTTCTTAATCCAGTAAGGTTAACATGCCTTCAGTTAGACTAACATTGTATCCACGGACCTCACACACAAACTACCACTCTCTATTAGAGAATTCAGTTAGTGCCTCTTTAACTCTTCCATTACATTTACCAAGTGTTTTTAAAGGTTATGTCTATACCCATTAAATGAACTTGATTATTTTGAATGACTTATTTTGACTTGCTTTATTTCTTGACCGACTTGAACTGTTCATTTTTTTTTTTTTCTCTGTTACCTTGAACACAAGCTTATGGTCTGATCGCGTGTAATCAGTCAATACACATATACTGAACTTCTGGTTGGGAACCCACGACTGTGGAAAAGTCACAATTCCCAGATACAGTTTTAATACCTTGCTGCTATCATTGTAACATTCTAAGAAATTTATAAACCATCTGAGTATAAATTAAAGCAGACAAAAATATGACTTCTTCTCTCTCTTCTCCCAAACATCAAGTGAGCTTTTCTAGGTATATAGTCATAGAAAGCAAAATATTTGTCTATATATGTGTAATACAATAAAACATCAAAATACTGAAATACACTAGTGATTTATTGATGGAGAAGAAGAGATTAATCAAAACCAAAAATAAGAATTCAGCTTAAAGTCAAGTTAAAAGGAAAACAAATGGAAATTGTATTTCCCAAATGAAACTAGTTCTCAAAATACTACAATAAATCATGAAGGAAATGCTCCCAGGCTTTATTTAATAGGCAATAAGACCCTGAGGCAGGTCCGATTAGTGTGCTGCTATGGTAAATGATAAGATGAGCAATGAGATATATATATATATATATATATATATATATATATATCTCAGAATCAACTACTATTATTAACCAGTGTATTGATGTATAGTTATTAAGGTGATAGTTAAAATTTTAAAATAAAACCTTTCAAAAATGAAAAGACCCCCAATTCTATTTGTGGAAATTTGTGGTACGTATTAAGTACCACTACTTATACATGCCATAGAAGCTACATCCTTACAAGACTTATTATTGGAAGACATAAATGCTGAAGGTAAGAATATAATGGTGATTAAGCCTCAGCCACAACACTTCTAAGGAAGGGTCTCTTCCCTTCTATTTCTTCCTAATTTGACAATTGAATAAAAAAAGAATATATTATTAAAACTCTAAAACCAGGGTGCCCATGTGGCTCAGTTGGTTAAGTGTCTGCCTTTGGCTCAGGTCATGATCCCAGGGTCCTGGGATGGAGACCCGCATAGAGCTCTTTGCTCAGTGGGGAGCCTGCTTCTCCTTCTCCCTCTGCCTGCTGTTTCACCTGCTTGTGCTCAATCTCCTTGTGTCAAATAAAAAAAATATTTTTTTAAAAAACCATTAAACCCCTAAAATTGTTTTTAGTACAGTAATTGACCATTTGAACAACACAGATTTAAACTGCACAGGTCCACTTATTCACAGATTTTTTTTTATAAATATAATATAGTACTGTAAATGTATTTTCTCTTCATTATGATTTTATAAATAACATTTTCTTTTCTCTGGCTAACTCTATGGTAAGAAGACAGCACATAAAACATGTAACATACAAAATATGTGTTAACTGACTATTCATATTATCTATAAAGCTTCCAGTCTATGGCAGGCTTTTAGTAGTTACTTTTGGGGATGTCAAAAGTTACACACCAATTTTCAAATCTGCAGGGGATTGGTGCTCCTAACCCTACATTGTTCAAGGCTCAACTGTATACATAGAATTGAGGCCTTATATTCATGTATTTTTAAATCTGTATTCACACCATTCCCTTCAGACTCAAAGCTTTTATGAGACCATAAGAGCTATCTTTTTTCCTATGCATTTTTTAGACAAATGCTCAAGATTAAGTAGTAACACTAGAAACTGCAAATGGATATTATTTTATTATAATATTTATTTTATTCAATGATATTTATCTTATTATAATGCTGTTTGGCTAGCACTTACATTCAATAGACTCCATTGGTAGATTTAACTGCTTATGGTAACCAACTGTATTTTTAAACTCAGAATAAGCTCTTGGAGTCAGTCTGATAGATGGAATTGAGGTCAGACAAATCTACATTCAATCCTGACTCTGCACTTATTAGCTGTGATCATCAGCAAAATCCTTTACCTTTGTGAGGCTTATTTTAGTTCATCTATTAAAAAGGGCATAATGATACCTATGTCACAGAGTTAACATGATAATTAAATAAGATAATAAATAGAATACCCTTGGCACCTTGCCTAACAATTTACAATTCTCAACAAAGAGTAGCTACAAAGTCTCTGCAATTGATTGCCGTATAGCAAACCAATCAAAACTTAGTAGCTTTAAAAACAAAACAAAACAAAACCAGCTATTATTTGCTCACTAATCCATGGGCCAGCAATTTGGACTAGGCTTAGCTGAGAAGTTCGGTGGCTTTCATTCACAGGATTGCAGGAGTCCAAAGTCTTTTTTTTTTTTTCAAAGATTTTATTTATTTGACAGAGAGAAATCACAAGTAGAGAGAGAGAGGGGAAGCAGGCTCCCTGCTGAGCAGAGAGCCCGATGCGGAACTCGATCCCAGGACCCTGAGATCATGACCTGAGCCGAAGGCAGCGGCTTAATCCACTGAGCCACCCAGGCGCCCCAGGAGTCCAAAGTCTTAACTAAAGCCAGGTAGTCTAAGATGACCTCACTCACGCATATGACAGTTGATCCTGACTGTTGGCCAACCCTCTATCTCCCATGTGATTTATCTTCAGAAAAACTGGTTTGGGCTTCAGGTGGGGGCAGCATTCCAGAAAGGCAAGAACAGAAGTTGCAAGGGCTCTTGAAATCAAAGCTTAGGACTTCCACAACATAAATTAGACTACATACTACTACTGGTCAAAGAAAGTCTCAAAGCCAGGCTAGATGTGGGAGGATAGTGAAATTGGTGCCACCTGTTGATGGGAGCAAGGCAATGTCACAGTGTGCAAAAGCATGCGTACAGGGATGGGGAAAACTTGTGGCTGTAATTTGCAATGTTCTAAAGTCTGCAAAAGAGTGACAAATTTGTATAGCACCTATGCTATCTTTCAACATTAGATAATTGCAGAGTTTAAGTTCTGAAGGCCAAGGAAGTGCTAGTTTGAATTTACCCCAAACAAGAGTAACATCTGTTCTACTGCTTCAATGACAGATTTCAAATGACAAACAACCTGGTCCCAGTGACTCATACCATAATGTAGGTTTCTTTGGTTGCTTTTCCGGGCTAAGGGTTTTCAACACTTCTCTATTGGCTTAATTCAATAAATTTATTTTCATCTGATTTAACAGTTTATCTTCAACAAGCAGCTCTCTAATTGAAGATTTTACAACAAATAGCAACACCCAGAAATCAGGATCAAGTGCAAAGTATTTCTAGAAACTATGTAATATGTAAAAGAAAATGAAGAAAAATATGTCACTGTAAAAAGTATATATAGTTTTGTTCTTCTTCATGAAAACGATCACTAAGGAAAGTTCAGTTTTGTGATGCAGTTAATTGGCTAGGCCCAGAGATCCATTCATACCAAATTAAGGAAAGATAAAGTAAGAAGAAGTAAATTAAAGAAAATAATTTTTATATCTTCTATGAAACAAAAAGTAGAATGCCAAAACAAAACCTAAAATACATCTTTAATTTATTGTCAAATCTCATTTTGACAAATATCTTTCTCACTTTCTTATCACAGCCATAGAAAGTCACAAAATGATAATTGCTACCAAGACTTCCTTTAAGATGTATGTCTCCAAAAGATTTATCTTGAGAGCCACAGTCCTTAATACAATAAAATCTGTTTGTTTCAGAGAATTTCATGGAGCAGGATATGCCACTAAACACACCGCATGATAAGAATTGCTCCTTATGGAAGGAGAGAGGTGAAAAAAAGAGCTTCTTGCTGTTTGACAATATGGTGAGCAGAGAAGCAGTTTGGGGAATGGCTAATCCCCCCACTGACATTTCTACATTTTTCCAATGAAGAACCGATTTCTTAACTTGCCATTTTTTTCAGCTGAGAATCTGTTATAACATTGCTTCATAGAGAAACAGTTGGAAACTCAAGTAGTTTTCAATTTTAGACAAATTGATGCTGCCAAAATTTTAATACTCAATAATAGAAAAACTTCAATAACATGAAGCTGGTTTTTAAGACCTTTAAAAGTCCTGATTATTTTATGAGAAGCCACATAAGAAGCCAAATACACATTCAGCTAGAGAAATATCACTAGCCGGTACCATCTTTGGTGGTGAAGTTTTGTCTCCTCCTGCGTGAACAAGGCAATTTAGCATGCATATTGAAATTAGATAGCCATACCACCCTGAACGCGCCCGATCTCGTCTGAAATTAGATAATTCTAATTGATAATTACAGATTAAAGATAACTCCAGATTAAAGATAACTACAGCTCCTGTACAGGTACTCTACTTCTCAATTTATTTTTACAGGAAATCTTGTAAATATCTAAAACACTCTCATTTTGCTTTAATTATTTCAAAAGTACTTCACCAGTGATACACTATATAGGTTCATATGGAATAGTTATCACTTTTGAAAAATAGTGACTATTCTAACATTCTTTAATTATACTGCTTACTAATCTTAATTGCCACGATTTCAAAAGACAGTTCCAAAGTGCATCTTGAACAAACAGAAAAGCAATTAGCCTAAATTAATTGCTTTGCTGATGTGATTTGCAGTAGGTATGCTTGGTGGTTTTGAAACTCCTGCCAGTGCTTTCACAACTTGATGTTCTGATGATTTTTTAGCCTATTTTTGCACCAGAGCAATTAACCAGATAATTGCTCTAATGTGAACCTGGCCTTAATCAGTATGTTTAGGTTCATAGTAGCAATTAACCAAATATTAAACATACTTTCAAGAGCAGCACTTAAAAGGGCTACAGGAAGAGTTAAGGAAAAACTTGCAATTTTTTTCTCAGACAGCCATACTTTTCTCACCAAGAAGCAGAAAAAAAGCTGTAACTGTCTCCTCTGCTTCTTTTCAATTAACACAAGGTATCATTACATATGAAAGGAAAGTGAAATTGCTGGTTCTTCATTTAGAAGTATTTCAAAGACCCTATTAAAAAGGCAAACCCAACAATTCAATATTAAAATCCGACTTATCGTTCAAAAAGGGAGGCCATGGCTTTCAGACAAATAGCATGCAATACATAAAGCAAGCTCTATCTGAAGCCAGACAATGACATTAAATCCTCACCTTATTACATATCAACTTTATTCTGAAATAAATAAATCTGGAAGAAAGAGGGCATTTGAACCAATTGCCTGGATTTCAGCCAGAGTTCAAGCCAAATTTAAAAAGCAGATTTATACATCCTACAAAAGCAGCATTTAGAATTCTCTCACCACGCAGGTATTAAATTACTTCTCTGAGCTGGGCCCTATGCGAGGTGCCAGGGGCTGAGATGGGGGCAGGGGGCCCAGGATTAAGACACAGGTCCTCCTTACCAGGAGAAAAACTCCTACACAAAACATTATGCAGCCACAAAATGATAGATGCCACCAGCCGAGTGACTGCTGCAGATTCGGCCAGACAGGAACATGATGCAGCTCTTCATTACAACAGCCATTATTATTTCATCTTTTTTTAAAAGAAACTCACATTCACTTTGAGGGAAATTATCGGTAATGGAACTATAACGGTTACTGGAACAAGTTTGCTCTTCCAACTCCAGTAAGTGAGGAGTTATTTTATACTACCTTAAGTGAAATATTTTATCAGTTGGGGAGTAACAAACGTAAAAACCTTCCGTTTTCATGAGGCAAAGGGCTCAAGCAGAAAGTACTCTGTCATTCTTCCTGTCTTCACATCTTCATGTCTTCTTTCTTAATTTCTGAAAGGACTGTCACACAGAAAATAACCCAGCCACATATGTGTTAGGTCTGTGATTTTTAATTATTACTAATCAAATTCCAGCAATTTCTCCTCTGGTTAAACATATGTGTACCCATCTTCCAAAATATTTCTTTACGCCACAGTTCATAAAATATTTTAGGCTAAAGCAAATCCCCTGCACTAAATTAATAACTAATCACAGGAGATATTTATCATCTCAAGCCTTTTACAGGAAAATTGTCAGGTTTAATCACCTTTCTCATATTTTCACTATTTACTGGGCTTCATTTATCATACATTCAAAAATTTTGACAACAGCAAGTTATTTTAATTACCATTTCTGGTTGTGGATTAAGAATAAGACAACTCCCAGGGGAACTGGAGAAGGAGGGATGTTCCTAAGTTTGTCCAAACAAACAATAAGTTATTACCATTTTCATCAATAAATGACGATTTTTCTTCACTGTTGATCATTTTAAAACAGGTTTGAGGTTAGGAAACCTCCAAATCCATGAGTATACGACACTGCATTCATCATCATATAAAACATGTCCCATTCCTCCCATAATTTGATCATGAATTCTGATTTCATACCATGTAAGACATATTTTTTAATCCCCCAAATGAAATGACTAGCATATGTTTACTCACATATATATTGCCTGAAAAACACAAAAGCAACAGCAGCAGAGTAGTATATCAAGAAAAGTTAAAGATATGATTCTATAGAAGCTCTATTAATTATCATTTGTAGAAATGTTTACTTGTATATTACTGCTCAATAGGAACCAAAGACAAAGCAGAAATTTAAAATTACCATTGTATGTCAGAACTATCATAAAAATTCACATTATTTTTAAGACAATAAAATGTGAACATGGAGAACCAAAAAGACAAATTCATCTACATCAAATCCAGCTTCCAATCTTTCTCCAGAATTGGAGTTAAAAATCAAACCAAGCTGAGACTTAAACATCTCATACAGATTTTTCTTTCAAGGGATTTTATTAGATTAAATACTCCAGAATATATATAAATTAATATTTCCTTTAAAATGTCACTTAGTTACCAGAAGTACTAAAAGAACCAATAGCCAATATTACTGTGTACCAAATAATGAAAAAGTTCCTTGAATTTGAATGCACTAAAAATTTCATCTAAGGATAGATGCACAAATCATTTTATCAGAGAAACTTCATGTTTTTCACAAAACTGTCATCAGCTATTTGAAAAACTACATATACTAGGGGAGACTATACCAATTAGTTATAGCAAATATACCTTACCAAAGGTACTGAAACCGTCAGTAAAGTTAACTTCTTTCTTTTAACTCAGTGACAACTTACTCAAAGTATACACCCAGTATTCTCTTTTACTCTGCAATGGTTAAGTGTTTGCTACAACTGACAGGGAGCATTTACAGATAATAAAATATTTACAAAAATAAATCTGTCAGAAAGACAAATATCATATAATTTCACTCATAGATGGAATTTAAGAAACAAAAATGATGAACACAGGGGAAGGGAAGGAAATATAAAATAAAAGCAGAGAGAGAGGCAAACCATCAGAGAGTCTTAACTAGGGAACAAACTGGGGGTTGCTGGAGGGAAGGTTGTAAGGGGATGGGGTAATTGGGTGATGGGCATTAAGGAGAGCATTTGTAATGAGCACTGGATGTTCTATGCAACTGATGAATCACTAAATTCTACCCAAGAAACTAATAATACACTATATCTTAACCAACTTGAATTTAAATTTAAAATTATAATTTAAAAAAATGTGTGTCATATGCTTAAATACCTATTCAAAATTCATTTGTGAAATTCTTTTCAATACCAACTGTGAACCAGGTGTGGTACAAGACACAAAAATGGGCAAGACTTTCTACTTTACCTCAAGGAACTTAGTGAGAAATGAAGAGCATTTACAAATGGGATTGTTGGGGAAGAACTGCTTTTCATTACAAAATTAGCTCTTTCGAAAATCTACAACTCTATGTAAGATATCTAAAACTTGTCACCTCTCAGATATCCCATATAGACGAGAGAAGGTAACATTCTAGGTCTGAGGCAGAATAAGGTACTGAGGGGGACGCCTGGGTGGCGCAGTTGGTTGGACGACTGCCTTCGGCTCAGGGCGTGATCCTGGAGTCCCGGGATCAAGTCCCACATCGGGCTCCCAGCTCCATGGGGAGTCTGCTTCGCTCTCTGACCTTCTCCTCGCTCATGCTCTCTCTCACTGTCTCTCTCTCTCAAATAAATAAATAAAATCTTTAAAAAAAAAAAAAAGAATAAGGTACTGAGGGAACATGAGACCTCCGTGATTAGACCTCAGACTTTGCAGACATACTAAAATGGATTCCAGTCTTAATTCCACCAGTAACTACTTGTAAGTTACCTAACCTCTCTGAACCTTAATTCTTTCATTTGGAAATCGGGTAAATTTCTTCCTCAGGGTTGTTGTAAAGACTAACTGAAAAAATGTCTATAAACACTTAGCACAATGTATAGCACATATTATAATAAATGATATAGCTTTTATTAGCTATCATTATTATCCTCAGTCCAAAAAATAAAAATAAAAAAACAAAACAGAGAGAGAGAGAGAGAGATAATACTATACACTCTGACCTTTCTAGCATTACAAGAACAAATTAGGGGCTGGTTGGTTGGTTTGGTTGTTTACTAAGCTCTATGCCCAACACAGTGCTCGAAGTCACAACCCCAAGATTGAGGGTCACATGCTCTAATGGCTGAGCCATTCAGATGCTCCTAGAACCAATCATAATTTTAAAGAGAGGGTCCTTCTGTAGAAAGACACAGAAGACATATTTTTACAGATGGTTTGAGAACCTTAATAGTAGTTGGTCTAATACCTGCTATTCTTCCAGGGATGGTCTTAGAAATGATTGTAAATATAAAAGAGAGTGTCAAAAAATATGCCAAAATTAAACAAGTGTCACTAGCCCAGAAAGACTCCATCCTGTCTCTATAATGCCCTCAGAACTCAATAAAATATCTCTTATTCTTTTTGCAAAGATACGAATAAATATCATAGAAAGTATAAAATTATGCAGTAGATTACAAAAATAAGCTAGAATTCAGTTTTACAAAAGCTCCAGCTGACCAGCCCAGCCACTTTATTAGGTACCAAAAGTATTAAGACAGACTGCTCCACGTTCCACACAGGCGGGGACAGAGCTCTATAAACACCGGCACAGAGGTGCTTCAAAAGTCAGTGTTATTTTTGCCACCTCTTGATTTCCAAGTTTTCAGACTTTTATATGAGAAAATTGTTCAAACTCCACAGTCAATATGCCAAGGTGAAAAGTATTCCTCTCCTCCAGACCACTTAACTTTAATAGAAAACAAAATATTCTCAAACTCAAATTCAACTATGCCTGCTGGATTTAATGGATAGGTTTGTCCCCCTTGGGCAATCTTTAAACCTCAGTCTCTAGGAGAATTAAGTAATATTAGGGGATTGAAATGAAATAAAATTCTAAGTCCACTGTGACATGACATTCACAGGAAGATGGCAGATTATCCGCCCAGTCCACGAACACTTATAAATACAATATATAGCATATGTTCACAAAACAATTCTTGGAAATAAAACACAATGGGCACTCAGCAAATAGTTTATATCACCAACACCTGCTCAAATCCTCTCTGAACTTTATTTCTAAATGTCACCGTTTTTTATTGAATCAATGGAAATTTGAAAGAAGAAACAGAATAAACATCCAGAGAAGATCAAGGGAGTTAGAAAAATCTTTATAGAAAGCCTCATTGAGTTTTCCATGAGCCAGGGCACTGTCAGTCTCCCAGAAAGGGGTGTGGAGTAATCTGTCATTCTACCACTTCAACCTAAGTACACCTAAAAGACTAGAAAGGATTACACACAGAAGAAGAAAAAGAGAAAGAATAGTGTTAAGATTTTTCTTAGTGCTATCAACAAAGAAGTCATGAGTCACTGGAAATAAGTACATTTTAAAATAAATAATTTTAAATCACAGCCTTGAAGTTGGAGGGATTTTTATAAACCAGCTCAGCTCTCTTTGTAATTCAGGAGACTTTTTGATTAACACTCTTGTTTGAACACTAAGTGGAGATGTGCATTTTGGATGGCAGTGGATGAAAATAAAGTTTTTAACTCATTTAAAGCTGAATTCTTTTTCTTGTTATAACTTCCACACATTGGCCAAAGTTCTGATGTCTAAAATAATGAAGAACTAACATAGGGAGACCAATTAACTATTATCTGTTGATATGTTTTATCAGACTCGTTTTAAAGAGAACTACTTGTTTTGAAATAAGAAATATCTAAAAACCAAACAAACAAACAAAAAAACCTCTACATTCTTGATTTTTGATAAAGGAGAGTTTAGTATGTAGACTAGGGATAGTCAGATGATACAGGAGAATGAATCATGCTGAGTGAATGGTGAAGGACTGGAGAATGACCAGAGAGAAGAGCCTATTCCTCATCCTGGAAAGAATGAGTCTAGTGTTGCTAGATCTGCAATTTCTCCAAGATCGAGCCCAACTTCAGAATCTTATGCAAACTATCCCAATTTTTAAAGTGTTGGCAACTGTTCAACTTTTTAAATACACTATAAGCCAAACAAAACGACTTCATGGATGGGATTCAGCCATAGCCCAACAGTTTGCAATTTCAATTGGTCTTATCAAAAAACTTTATTTTAAGAGAAACACCAGTACATATAAAGTGAAACGGCAGTGTATTATACATGTTATTTATATTTGAAAGAAACTGGTCACAATAGTCTAAGATTTAAAATTCTCCAAATTTTAGAATGTCTACTGATATAAAGCTCCTTTAACATACATATAATATTCACACAGCAAAATTAACTCTTTAAAAAAAGTGTCCTTAGTTACTGATGTTCAACAAGCTCAATACATTCTTTTTTTTAAACTGAAAATTCAAAGAATAAATTGCTAGCTAGGGAAGTTCAACTACTTGGCAACATAACCTATTACAACATCCAGTCTGGTATTTGTTATGTTTTGTAATGTTAGCTGATGGATGCTAGAGAAATTTTCACTTTTCTTACATTGTTATCCTGATTCATTAGCAAGCATGGTCAACAGTTAATGAATGGATGAAATATTTGATAATGAGTATATGGATCATGTGATTGAACTTTTCTCACAACTAATATTAAAAACTGAAAATGGAGAGACTAATTCCCTCTTTGATAGCCAATTAAAAATTTTTAAATAGTTTCTTTAAAGACCTGTTAGATTTCATTTAATTCTTCCTAGCAAAAAAGAACAAAAGAACCATTATATGGCTATCACTATAGATGCTAATAACCATTCAGTTTTTCACATTATCAGCTTGTTACATCCAAAGCAGGCTGCTTTTGGACTCTGTGCCAAACATACAGAAATGGTGAAGACCAAACTGGATGTGAAAAAACAAAAGATTTATATCAAATACAAATAAACATTTCAATAAACTTAAAGTCAGAGACAGTAGAAGAGATATAACAACCAGATGTTTAATTTAAGTCACTGATAGAAATAGTCAGTGTCCTCTTTTCATAAACCACTTGGATTTTATTTGTACTCAAAAGCAATGGTAAATGTCAAATGACTACTAGACCATCCTTCTGAATACAAGAAAATATCATGCTGTTTAACTCTGTAAACACAAAAAATGTTTTTAGAAAAACAAAGATAAAGAACAGCATGTCTTAGTCATACACATCAGTTGAAGAACCACAAAATGCTAAAAGATATCAAGAGCATAACTCTAGCATCCTTCAATTATTACATATTTTAAAATTTTGAACTTCAAAAGAAAGTTTACAGATAAGAACTTTTAAAGTCCAAGATATATCTTATATCTAAAGATCTATCAAAGTTTATCTTCGTGTAAGGAATCCTATTCAAACCAGCAGCATTAAACACAGATCCTTTTCATATTTGCAATGTATAAAATAACATCAAAAGTTTCTATTATATTTTTATTATGAAAGAAATAAGTATATTACTTTTAAAATGACTAAGAATTTTACATAAATGTTAGTTATGTGTGATTCCCAACTATGAAATCGAAAATTGACACATCAACCACCATTTGCTTTTTCTTCTTTGTCATCACCTGGTTTTTAAAGCAGCAACGATGGAAAAATACATCCGTTGGCAAAGCTGAAGAATAGTCATACAGATGGTCTACATTTAATAGGAATATTATGACCTTCCACTAAACAAAAAGATGTTGAAAGGATTAAATGATAACACATGTAAAGTGCCTATCGATTACCTGGGCAATAAAGGTTACTTTCTTCCCCTCTATCCTTACAAGGCCCACTATTATCTCACTCATTAAGTCTTATGTCACCTCAAGAGAGCACCTTTGAGAACAGGAGAGACTCACTGCCCTAGAGTTTGAGACACAGTACCTTGTATTTAGTAGGGGGTTAATAAATGCTCCCTGATTTACTAGAGGATAAGAATAATGAACATGTAAAACATGTTAATTGATGGGCTAAATGCATTAGTGCATTCCAGTGCCCTCTATATGAAAGGTGACTAACCCATCTCAGCTAAGTGCTGAAATTATAATTAAGTCTGATGGGAAGTCCTAGATTTATACCAATATAATTACAAATATTACTTAGCTTACTGATAGAGTATGGCAAGAACAATGAGATGAGTAATTTAGATGATACTGCAAAGTGGGTTTTAATGTTTGAAACTTCTATTACAGTACACAGGATAAGTGCAAGTAGTGTAATTAAAACCTAAAAGAGTCTGATTTTTAAAACTCTACTGCTCAGCCTCATTAAAATGCATGTTTTCTCAATTAATCCAAACTTTTCCATTAAAAACATAAAAACACACTTTCATTCCTTGCAAATAAATCTCTACAGTATATATATTTAGGATCAAATATCAAATAACCATCACAGTTAAGTAGGAAAAAATTATTGGAATAACAAGAGCTTTGAATACATAGAGCCTAACAAAGGGAAAGAAAGGCAAAGTGAGGGCTGCCCACGTTCTCATTTGTAAATACTCACTTATGACTAAGCATTTGAAGAGCTAGAAGATTAGAAATCCCTATCTCTATGTAAATGATATAAACCTAAGCAAAATGTTTATTTCTTAGAAGAAAACTCTTCTAATCATATATGGACTGCTTCTTATTTAACCTTGTATTCTTTAATTACTTATTTTTCTACATGTGTCAAGTACACAGAAAACTGTTGTGTAATAAGAGGCAATCATTTTCATTATCATTTTGTTGCAGAAACAGTTTTTTCCTTTTAATTCAATACATTACTAAGCAGTTAATCTCAATATTAAACTAATGCAAAGCACCACAGGATAATGTTTATTTATGTACTTTATCTTATTAGATGCTATGAAAAATATTAAAAGATTATTTCAGCTTGTCATATAATCGACTGTAGAAGAATGCTGATTATACGGAAGAACTTCATTTTTTAAATTTTTATCAGTTCTCTATAGATTTTATAGATGTAGTTCATATGACTATTACTCAAGACCAATAAACACCTTTTATAAATGATGACCACGTGACTAGATTAGAAAGTTTTACTAAGAAAGAGTCAAGTCAAAGGCTATCATATAATCATAAGGGTCATGTGGAGTAAGTTAAGAAAATGTCACTAGAACTTAACCATAATTGAAGAAAATGGAGTCCATGTAACTTTCATTTTAAGTACAAAAGGAAATTAAGAAAGGAGGGGGAAGTATTTTAAATTTAAAGCATCATATGACACAAACTTAATAAATCATTGCTCCTATTTATGAAAAAGTTTTTAAATCTAAATGGGTTCTAATTTTAGCTAAAACAGTACTTTCTATTTCAAAAGCAAAATATTTTAGGAGCTTGAGTTCAAAAAAACACATTTTTCCCTAAAAGTCACTGGGCAAGCATCTTATCTCATGCCTATATTTCAGAACCCACCTCCATTAATCAACAGTAATGGAACAGTGCTACTCTGTGCTCATTTTCATTAAAAGAAGACTATTCTCAAGGGTTCTTTCATCTTTTTTTCTTTCATGCAATATTTCAAAGAAAAATGGGTGCATCACTGTTTATAAGAAGAGAACTACACATTTTACACATTTTTACATTATATGTTAAACTCTGCATCACATGACTTCCATTTCCAAAACAAACCACATTAATACAAAGAACAAAATATCATCCTTTAGAAAGGATCTTAATGCATCATGTTTGAAATAGTTTTTCAGAATCATTTTCCTTGACAAGTGGATAGCAAAATCAACCACAAAGTTGCAAAAATATTAAAGTGACAAATAAGCAAAATACCTGGATGGGTGGCAAAGAAAAATTCGACAGACTGCTATTGTTATTATTGTTCAGGCAAACATTTGAATCAAAGCACATAAAACCTTGTCAAAAATATGAACAATGGATGGATGAAAAGTATACAGCTAGATGGTTTTCAGATCTTAAACATATCTATTTTAAAAGGCATGGCTACATTAAATTTTCCTTAAAATTGACATGCCTTATCATAATGATAATTAGTATTTGTCAATGGAACACACATTTCCCTCTAGAAAAGTGTTTATAAGATGTTATAATGGTTACCTGTCATTTATGATCCAGTTCAGACAGAGATTGAGAGAGCTAAGATTTTTGCACCTCTTGACAATTTCCATCACGGTTTCATTATCCAGTTCAGTGATATGACGTAGGTCTAAGCTGGAAAGATTTCGTAGCTAATGAAATAAATAAAATGAAAGATGAGAAAGGTAAATGCTATATTCATTCTCAAAAATTATATGGATTACTACAAAGTAGAATATCACCATATAATATTCAAAATAGATGACAGTCCATGCAAACTCATTCATATAATATTTTACATACTAAATTGGAAATGAATGCAGACACCTATGGTAAATATATGAAAGGCAATAAATACTAAAATCAAACAGATTTTATTTAACAGATTTTTATTTAACAGATGTTTCATGAAAGTCAGAAGTTAGCAACCTCATAGGTGGGGGAGTTGTTAAACATATTACATTAAGTACCTACATTTGATAAGATTATGCTAACATTGTTTGAGAGGGAGGAGCAAGATGGTGGAGGAGCAGGAGACTACAATACCATCAGGGCCCAGGAATTCAACTAGATAGTAACCAAACCATACTGAACACCTATAAACTCAACAGGAGATAGAAGAGAAGAAGAGCAGCAATTCCAGGAACAGAAAATAACTACTTTCTGAAAGGTAGGACATGTGGAGAAGTGAATCCAAAGCGATGGGAAGATAGACCGTGGGGGAAATGGCTGGCTCCTAGCAAGTGAAAGAGCAGTGAAGCACAAAATTGGAACTTTTAGAAGTCGGCTCCACTGAGGGTCGTCACTCCAGAGACTAAGCAGGGGGTGGAGCCCTGGACAGTTGGTCTCTGGACCCACAGGGACACAAAAGGACCAGGGATGTCTGAATGTGGCAGAGCTCCCAGGTATCAGAGCAGGGAAGCCGGCTGCAGAGACAGAGCTGAGGAGTGGGGTTTCAACTCAGGTTACTACCTTAAACCATGATCCGAGGCACAGTCGGGCCACTGCTTTATGAGCAGGGACTCCACAAGTGGCAAATCTGGAGAGACCCCATCCTTCCTCCTCTAGGAGGAACAGTGCAGGAGCATGTTGCAGGAATCTGCTGGGTTTGGAGACTCCAAACTTTGGGGAGAAGGGCCAGAAATAGAAACACTCAGTCACAGGCTGGGTTAGCATGACAGTGTGACCAGAGATAAGGGAGACAGGGGGGATCAACTGTTTTTCTCTGAGGATGCACTGAGGAGTGGGACCCTGAGCTCTCAGCTCCTCTGGGCTGGAGATTGGGAGGCTGCCATTTTCATTCCTGTTGTACAAAGGTCAACGGAAAGTGTTCAGTGAATAAAAGCTCCCAAGACCAAAACCGAGCAGACTACGTAGCTTTGAACCTGGAAAGGGCAGTGCAATTCTGCCTCAGACACTTGAGACATTTGAGAATCACTGCAACAGACCCTTCCCTGAAAAGATCAGCAAGAACATCCCACCAAGACATAGATCACTGATCAATGAAAACTGCAGAATTCCAGAGCTAGGACACATAAAATTCATGGCTTTTTTCCCATGATTCTTAAGTCATTCAAAGTTAAATTTTTTAATTTTATTTTTTTCTTATTCTATTTTTTAAATTTTTCCTCTTTCCTATTTTAAGTTTTTAACTATTCAATTTTATCAATACCTTTTTAAAAATCTTTTAAAATTTTCATTGTTATAGTCTATTTTATCCCTTTCATTATATTTAACCTTATTTTTGTGTACATATAGGGTTTTTTTCTTTAAAAATTTGAGATAAAATTTCTTCTAATAGATCAAAATATACTCTAAATTTAGTGCATGGCTTTGTTCTAGTTTCTAGCCTGATCAAATTCTTTCCTCTTTTTTTTTTTTTAATTTTCTTCAACCAACTTCTTATCTTATCAATTCCTCTTTTAGAATCTTTCTTAATTTTCATCTTTACAGTCATATTCGATCCCTTCATCAGGTTTACCTTTATTTTTGTATACATACAACTTTTTCTTTTTTTAAAGTTTTGGGAGGTAGCTTCTTCTAACAGACCAAAATACACCCAAAATCAAGTGTGTGGCTCTCTTCTATTCACCAGTCTAATACATATACATATACATATACATATACATATATATATACACACACATATTTTTCTTTTCTTTTCTTCACCCTTTCTTCTCCGCCCAGTTTTGGTCTCTTTTGATTTGGTTAGTGTATATTTCGCTGGGGTTGTTTCTACCCTTTTAGTATTTTGTTCTCTCATTCGTCTTTTCTTATCAGGATAAGATGACAGGTGGAAAAACTCACCACAAAAAGAACAAGAGGCAGTACCGTTGCCTGGGTACCTAATCAACATGGACATTAGTAATATGACAGAACTACAGTTCAGAATGACAATTCTCAAGGTGCTAGCTAGGCTTGAAAAAATCATGGAAGATATTAGAGAATCCCTTTCTGGAGAAATAAAATCCCTTTCTGGAGGAATAAAAGAACTGAAATCTAACCAAGTTGAAATAAAGGTATTAATGAGGTGCAATAAAAAATGGAGGCTCTTCCTGCTAGGATAAAGGAGGCAGAAGAGAGAATTAGTGATATAGAAGACCAAATGATGGAGAATAAAGAAGTTGAGCAAAAGAGAGACAAACAACTACTGGACAATGAGGGGAGAATTCAAGAGATAAGTGATACTAAAGGACAAAACAATATTAGAATAATCAGGATCCCAGAAGAGGAATAAAGAGAGATTGGGACAGAAAATATATTGGAGCAAATTATAGTAGAGAATTTCCTTCATACGGCAAAGGAAACAACCATCAAAATCCAGGAAGCACAGAGAACCACCCCCCCCAAATCCATAAAAATAGGTCCATACCCTGTCATCTAATAGTAAAACTTACAAGTCTTAGTGACAAAGAGAAAATCCTGAAAGCAGCTTGGACAAGAGGTCTGTAACATACAATGGTAGAAATAGTAGAGATGGTGGCAGATCTATACAGAGACCTGGCAGGACAGAAAGGACTGGAATGATATATTCAGAGCACTAAATGAGAAAAATATGCAGCCAAGAATACTATATTCAGTTAGGCTGTCACTGAAAATAGAAGGAGAGATAAAAAGCTTCCAGGACAAACAAAAATTAAAAGAATTTGCAACCAACAAACCAATCCTATAGGAAATATTAAAAGGGGTCCCCTAAGCAAAGAAAGAGCTTAAAAGTAACAGACCAAAAAGGAACAGAAACAATATACAGTAACAGTCATCTTACAGGCAATACAATGGCATTAAATTCATATCCTTCAATAGTTATCCTGAATGTAAATGGGCTAAATGCCCCAATCAAAAGACACAGGGTATCAGAATGGATAAAAAGACAAGACCCATCCATATGCTGTCTATAAAAAACTCATTTTAGACCCAAAGACATTTCCAGGTTGAGAGTGAGGAGGTGGAAAACAATTCACCATGCTAATGGACATCAAAAGAAAGCTGGGGTGGCAATCCTTATATCTGATCAATTAGGTTTTAAGCCAAAGACTACAATAAGAGATGAGGAAGGACACTATATCATACTTAAAGGGTCTGTCCAACAAGAAGAGCTAACAATTTTAAATAACTATGCCCCTAAAATGGGAGCAGCCAATTATATAAACCAATTAATAACAAAATCAAAGAAACACATCAACAATAATACGATAATAATAGGGGACTTTAACACCTCTCCTTACTGAAATGGACAGATCATCCAAGCAAAAGATCAACAAGGAAATACAGGCTTTAAATGACACACTGGACGCCATGGATATCACAGATATATTCAGAATATTCCATCCCAAAGCAACAGAATTCACATTCTTCTCTAATGCACAGGAAACATTCTCGAGAATAGATCACATCCTAGGTCACATATCAGGCCTCAACAGCTACCAAAAAACTGGGATCATCCCTGCATAGTTTCAGACCACAGTGCTCTGAAACTAGAACTCGATCACAGAGGAAAGTTGGAAAGAACTCAAATACATGGAGGCTAAAGAGCATCCTACTAAAGAATGAATGGGTCAACCAGGAAATTAAAGAAGCACTGAAAAAACTGCATGGAAACAAATGAAAATGAAAACACAACTGTTCAACTTCGGGACAAAGCAAAGGCAATCCTGAGAGGAAGGTATATAGCAATATAAGCGTTTCTCAATAAATAAGAAAAGGCTCAAGTACACAACCTAACCCTACACCTAAAGGAGCTGGAGAAAGAACAGCAAAGAAAGCCTAAACCCAGCAGAAGAAGAGAAATAATAAACACCAGAGCAGACATCAATGAAATAGAAACTAAAAGAACAGTAGAACAGATCAATGAAACTAGGAGCTGATTCTTTGAAAGAATTAATAAGACTGATAATGATAAACCCTTGGGCAGACTTACCAAAAAGAAAAGAGACAGAACCCAAATTAATAAAATCAGGAATGAAAGAGGAGAGATCACGACCAACACCAAAAAAATACAAACAATTATAAAAACATTATGAGCAAGATTATGCCAGAAAATTTGACAATCTGGAAGAAATGAATGCATTCCTGGAGACATATAAACAACCAAAGAAACAAAACCTGAACAGACCCAGAACCAGTAAGAAGATTGAGGCAGTCATCAAAAATCTCCCAACAAGAACCCAGGGCCAGATAGCTTCCCAGGGGAATTCTATCAAACATTTAAAGAAGAATTAGCTCCTATTCTCCTGAAACTGTTTCAAAAAATAGAAATGGAAGGGAAACATTCAAACTCATTTGATGAGGCCAGCATTACCTTGATTCCCAAACCAGACAGAGACCCCATCAAAAAGGAGAATTACAGACCAATATCCTGGATGAACACAGATGCAAAAATTCTCACCAAAATACTAGCCAATAAAGTCCAACAGTACATTAAAAGGATTATTCACCACGACCAAGTGGGATTTATCCTGGGCTACAAGGCTGGTTCAACATCTGCAAGTCAATCAATGTGATACAATACATTAATAAAAGAAACAACAAGAACCATACAATACTCTCAATAGATACTGAAAAAGCATTTGGCAAAGTATAGCATCCTTTCATGATCAAAACTCTTCAAAGTGTAGGGACAGAGGGTACATACCTCAATATCATCAAAGCCATCTACAAAAAACCCACAGCAAATATCATTCTCCATGGGGTAGAACTGAGAGCTTTTCTGCTAAGATCAGGAACATGGCAGGGATGTCCACTATCACTGTTGCTATGCAACATAGTACTAGAAGTCCTACCCTCAGCAATCAGACAAAAAGAAACAAAAGACATCCGAATCGGCAAAGAAGAAGTCAAACTCTTTGCAGATGATATCAAACATCTTTGCAGATGATATGAAACTTCATGTGGAAAACCCAAAAGGCTCGACTCCAAAACTTCTAGAACTCATACAAGAGGTAACATCAATGCACAGAAATCCGTTTCATATCTATACACCAACAACAAGACAGAAGAAAGAGAAATAAAGGAGTCGATCCCATTTACAATTGCACCCAAAACCATAAGATACATAGGAATAAACCTAACCAAAGAGGTAAAGAATCTGTATTCATAAAACTATAAAGTACTCATGAAAGAAACTGAGGAAGACACAAAGAAATGGAAAAACGTTCCATGCTCATGGATTGAAAGAACAAATATTGTGAAAATGTCTAGGCTACCTAAAGCAATCCCTAGCAAAATACCATCAATTGTCTTTAAAGAAATGGAACAAATAATCCTAAAATTTATATGGAACCAGAAAAGACCCCGAATAGCCAGAGGAATATTGAAAAAGAAAACCAAAGTTGGTGGCATCACAATTCCAGACTTCAAGCTCTATTACAAAGCTGTCACCATCAAGATAGAATGATACTGGCACAAAAACAGACACATAGATCAATGGAACAGAACAACAAGGCCAGAAATGGACCCTCAATCTATGGTTGACTAATCTTCAATGAAGTAGGAAAGAATGTCCAATGGAAGAAAGACAGTCTATTAAACAAATGGTGCTGGGAAAACTGGACAACCACATGCAGAAGAATGAAACTGGACCACTTCCTTACACCACACACAAAAACAGACTCAAAATGGTTAAAAGACCTCAATGTGAGACAGGAATCCATCCAAATCTTTGAGGAGAACACAGGCAGCAACCTCTTCGACCTCAGCCTAGCAACTTCCTTCCTACAAACATCACCAAAGGCAAGGAAAGCGAGGGAAAACATGAACTCTTGGTACTTCACCAAGATCAAAAGCTTTTGCACAGCAAAGGAAAGAGTCAACAAAACCAAAAGACTACTGACAGAATGGGAGAAGACATTTGCAAATGACACATTAGATAAAAGGCTAGAATCCAAAATCTATAAAGAACTTATCAAACTCAACACCCAAAGAACAAATAATCCAATCAAGAAATGGGCAGAAGGGGGCACCTGGGTGGCTCAGTGGATTAAGCCACTGCCTTCGGCTCAAGTCATAATCTCAGGGTCCTGGGATCGAGCCCCGCATCTGCCTCAGCTGATGAGCAGAGAGCCTGCTTCCCCCTCTCTCTCTGCCTGACTCTCTGTGTACTTGTGATCTCTCTCTCTGTCAAATAAATAAATAAAATCTTAAAAAAAAAAAAAGGAAATGGTCAGAAGACATGAACAGATATTTCTGCAAAGAAGACATACAGATGGCCAACAGACACATGAAAAAGTACTCAATATCACTCGGCAGTAGGGAAATACAAATCAAAATCACAGTGAGATACCACCTCACACCAGTCAGAATGGCTAAAATCAACAAGTGGGAAACGACAGATGTTGGCAAGGATGCGGAGAAAGGTGAACACTCTTACACTGTTGTTGGGAATGCAAGCTCATGCAGCCACTGTGGAAAACAGTATGGAGGTTCCTCAAAAAGTTGAAAATAGAGCTACCCTACGGCCCAGGAACCACACTACTGGGTATTTACCCTAGAAATACAAATGTAGTGATCCGAAGTGCACCCGAATGTTTATAGCAGCAATGTCCACAAAAGCCAAACTATGGAAAGAACCCAAATGTTAATCAACTTTCAAATGATAATCAACTTTCAGATTAATCATCAACAGATGAATGGATAAAGAAGATGTGGTATATATATACAATATAATACTACACAGCCGTCAAAGAAATGATATCTTGCAATTTGCAATGACGTGGATGGAACTAGAGGATATTATGCTGAGCGAAGTAAGTCAATCAGAGAAAGACAATTATATGATCTCTCTGATATGAGGAATTTGAGAGGCAGGATGGGGGGCCATGAGGGTTAGGGAGGGGAAAAAATGAAACAAGGTGGGATCGAGAGGGAGACAAACCATAAGAGACTCTTAATCTCACAAAACAAACTGAGGGTTGTTGGGGGGTAGGGGGCATAGGGATAGTGTGGCTGGGTTATGGACATTGGGGAGGGTATGTGCTATGGTGAGTGCTGTGAAGGGGGTAAATAATACATTATATGTTAATAAAAAAAAAATTCACTAGTAGTCTTGGGTTATACAAATCACAGAGGATCTGAATAAACAAAGACTTACAACAGAGATTTCCTGAATGCTTCACTCCAATTTTTAAACATTTAGTCAGGTATTTTAAAAGAAACCCAAGTCAGAATGTAGACTGAGCTTCATGGTGGGTATTATGGACGGCACATATTGCATGGAGCACTGGGTATGATGCATAAACAAAGAACTGAAAAAAATTTTTAATTTAATTTTAAAAAAAGAATGTAGACTGTAGATAATCAACTTTCAGATTAATTCTTCTTTTATTGAGAAAAAATATTACTTATAACCAATTCAGGCTAAAGACTGAAATTAGTCAATGACTGGTACTGCCATGTATGTACTTAAGTACAAAATGAGACACTAAAATGTTACCTAGGAAACAGAGTCTTGAAGGATTATAAAAAGACCTCAAATGACTTCCAAGTTCTCTTAAGACTCTGGAAAAGTCAGGGGGCCTGGGTGGCTCAGTGGGTTAAGCCTCTGCCTTCGGCTCAGGTCATGATCTCAGGGTCCTGGGATTGAGCTCTTTGCTCATCAGGGAGCCGGCTTCCCCTCTCTCTCTCTGCCCGCCTCTCTGCCTACTTGTGATCTCTTTCTGTCAAATAAATAAATAAAATCTTTTAAAAAAAAGACTCTGGAAAAGTAAAACATTAAACAAAATCCTCAGTTGTGCAGATTGACTATGGTGGATGAACCAAGGTAAGAGAACTCACAGGACCTTGGCAAAGGCAGCAGGGATGTTCGTTCCAGGCTAACAAGGATAACGTACTGAGGTGAAGCTAGTTGGAGGTGATAAGTCTTAAGAAGAGTAAAAACTTCTGCATAGTTAAACATGTTCAAATGCCAACCAGTCCTAAAATTACTTTTTGCCAGCCCCGCAGATGCTGGTTTTATTGGGATTGGGTTTTGAAGCAATCAGTTGTAATCTGCAGGGAGTGAAGTCAAGGGTTAAAACGGGCTGCCTTGCTGATGACAGAGTTACTGGGCCTGTAGATCAGCACCACACACTTATCTGCCCAATACCTGTCAGCTGCCAAGATAGAGATCATGGGAGAGAGTAGAGACACAGGGAGAAAGAAGGGTCCGAGAAAGGCAGTTTCTCTTGGGGAGAGTCTCTTATTAAGGACAGGGAGCGAGACACAAGTAATAAAGGAAGGGAGTTGTAGCACAGGTCTTGTATGGGAAAAACAGGAAAAAAGGGGGAAAATTAAGACTGCTGGGAACAGAAAAGAAAGGAGCAAAGAGGGAATTTCTGTCACTGAGCACAGGACGGCTTCTCCACCTTGACAGGGTCTGATATCTACATTTAGAGAACCTGGTTTGACAAGGGAGAGAATGAAGGGCACCCCTTCAACTCGTCACCTCAGTCTGAACCTCAGCTTTATTAAAGCTTGCGTTCAAGTACAGAAATGATAATAAGAGCTAGGTAAGCCAAATTTAGGACACTGGGCAAAATTTTCTCAGCACCTCATAGAACCAAGAACCCCAGGGTAGAACTGAGAGCTTTTAAACAGCCTGAGATCACGGCACTGACAATAAAAATTTCTAATTCTAACCATGAAAAAAGGACCCTAGGGTCTTGGATGCTGTCACAACCACAGTAGCTACTATGTTAATTTTCTGACACCTTCTCTATGTATTCCTTCCAACCACTGCCTTCTTAATCACACTGGGCTGCTGTCTCTTTGCATTATTTCCAAACCCAAGGTCTGTTTCACTCTGCCATTCTCCTACTAGATCTGACATCTTTTGCCATTTTATTCACATCCCGTTCTGCTTTCTAGCATACTTTACTGCACTGCTTCTCAGAGCTGTCCCTTCTAACTCTGCCTTGGCACATTACCAGCCAGATTAATCTTCCTTAAATAACTTTGACCATGTCTCTCACCTTCTCTGAAACTTTTAGGAAACAAAAATATTTCAACTGCAAAAAAAGAATCCCAGAACTTGCCTATCAAAGCCCTTCACTGTCTACCACTGCCATTTCCTGAAATCTGTTCAGCTAGCTGAAATCTCTTTCCCCAAATTTTGAGAGGTTTTTCTCAGTGTACTCAAAGAGCTGTGCTCATTACTTTAAAAAACTAGTCTCACTTCACTCTTTTTACTCAGATAACTTGGAAGTGTGTTTTCTTCTCTCCCTGCCATTTATTCAACTGCCTGCTTCCTACTCCATCTTCACAAAGCCTTCTCGATTACTTTGGAGAGAGGGAAATTTAGTGAGTCTTGGAAATATAATATGCTTGCCTAACACAAATTATTAACCAGACAGTCCCCAAAGTAACCATGCCTTTTAGACAGGATTCATCAATTGGCAGCAACTGCCAAGGGACCAGAAGAACAACCTTCCCTTCTTGCTGCAAGTATGTGGATGTCCCCTCTGTCAACTCCTTCACCTTCCCCTTCCTCACCTCTCCCCCTCCCCAACCAGCCCTTCCCAGGCTGTGCTATTCAGGACCAAGCTCTCATCCCAAACACTTGACATCCAACCTTAGTACTTGAGCTGGTCCAAATCTAGATAGTCGTGAGTTTTCATTCATTCAACCACACTTACTTATTTAAGTAAGCACCTTATTTATCTAAGCACCTGACTCTAACTTGACTATAAATTAGAAACATGTGGGGAACTTTTTAAAAAATACTGATAAACAGGCCCCACCCTTAGACATTCTGATTCACTGGCTTGGGGTAAGGCCAGTTGTTATGTATTTCCAAAAAAGTTACCCAGCTGATCCCAGACTAAATTGGGAACCACTTCTCTAATGGACAGCTACTGGTATTTAAACCCTGAAAGTGTAAAAATAATTTGTAAAGCTCAGCCTTTTCCATCACTCAAAAAAGAATGCAGAAGATATTATTCATATGATCAATAACTACTTACTGGGCACCTATTATGTACCAGAGGCTATTCTAGCTGTTAAAAATACAGCAGTGAATGAAACAGACAAAACCCCCTGTTCATGGGGTGCTTATACACTTAGTTGGAAACAGGTGAGGGGAACAACAAATAAAATACATAAACAAATTATACAGTATGTTAAAAGTGCTAAGGACTATAGAGAAAAATCAAGGCAAGACAGATGGAAAACAGTGGAGAGAAGACAGATGGGATGCAATTTAAATAGGCAGTCAAGGGGCACTTGGGTGGCTCAGTCAGTTAAGCCAGTTTATGATCTCAGGGTCCTGGGATCGAGTCCCACGTCAGGCTCCCTGCTCAGCGGGAAGACTGCTTCTCCTTCTGTCTGCCTCTCCCTCTGGCTTATGCCCATGCTCTCTCACTCACGCTCTCTCTCTCTCTCTCCCTCTCTCTCATGCACTCTCTCTCTCAAATAAATAAATAATATCTTTTTAAAAATGAATAGGCAGTCAAGGATGATCTCATTGAAAAGAAGATCACAGAGCACAGATCAGAAGAAGGTGAGGGAGCACACAAAACATGGGGATGTCTGGGGCAAGACTTAGTGAAAAGGCCCTGGGATGGGAATAGTTGGAGCATTTTGGAGGATTAGTGAGGTGTCAGAGGTGCTGTGGCAGAGTGAACAGAAAGAAAACTAATAGGAGATGTAGCCAAAGAGGTGAGTGAAGAAGGACAGACTATATGAAACCTTCTAGGACAAAGTAAGGATTTTAGCTTTTGCTCTGAGGAATTTGGGAAGGCACTGGAGGGGTCTGTCTAGGAGTATAACATAATCTAACATATTTTTTAAAGATCCTCTAGCTTCTGTAAGAGTCTAGAATGGGAGCAAAGGTGGAAACAGAGAAAAGCTACACTGAATTAATCCAGTTAATCAGTATCGGTGACTTGTACCACAGTGATAGCAGCAGGAGGTGGTATGAAGATCCAATTTTGGATATATTTTAAAGTAGAATCAACAATATTTTTGACAAATATATCATGGAGCGTGAGAGAAAAAGAAGAATCAAGGTTTTCAGTTTGAACTTCTGGCAGGTATTATTCCAATAACTAACATGGTCTGGTAGCAGGTAGGAAAAGAGTTTGGTTTTGAATATGTTATGTCTACAATGCCCATTAGATAGCCAAGAAAAGATGTCAAGTAAACTTGGAAGTCATCAGCACACAAATGGCATTTATACTTTTAAATTCAACATATAAAAGTATTAATTGTACATAAATATGCTAAATCCTTTTTATATATAAATTATACATACTTATATTCAATTACATATTTTATAAATACAAAATATAAATTTGTAAAAATATTTAATTATTTATAAATTATATAATTTACTTATAAATTATATATAAATATGTTGAATTCTTTAGGTACGATGAGAGCAGACTTCTAATTTGTGGTGAGTAAATAAAATAAAATAATAAACTGATTAAGAGGCAGTCAAACATACCTATAGTAATAAATATAATAACATAGTGAGCTAGTCTGATTCTAAAAAGATTTAAAAATGCATCAACAGCAATAGTATCCTGAGCCACCTGGGGCAGTCACAGGCTGGCTTCATTCCCTATCAAAGCATAATTCAGCCTTAATGGCTCCCCTAACAGCTCTGTACAACTGCCTGGGATTCCCACAGTCAGAGTAAGGGACTGCCCTCTGTACACCCTCTGTTGTTCCTCGTTCCCCTACCACAGCCTAGAAGAATATCAGTTAGAGACTGTTCTTCCCACTAGAGTCAAAAGCAAGCTACTAGAGGTCAGGTTCATGGCTATTCACCTTTGTGTCACTAGTACCTAACACAGTCCTAGGTGTATCAATCATTTATTAACCGCTTATTGCTAAATGAGCAAATTTGAAATCAGGACCAAAACTTTAAAGGTAACTTCACTGATTTAAGTTTCCAGAGATTAGGTGTCTGTCCCTCTAAGCACATCAAATGCACGATCTATAGTTCTAAAACTCCATGTTTTTAAAAGTGATATATTTGAACATAGATTTCACAATATGTGAGAATTAAATATTAAAAAACAATGGTCTCATTCCACACAACTAAAGGTCATTTTAGGACAAGAAGCATAATCAGTTCACTACTTATATGCTGGTTTTTAAAATAAAGAACAATTTTTTTTAAGCGCCTCTAAATTGTCAGCATTTTGATGTCTGTGGCAAGAATTCTGAATAGTTCACCAAAATTTTAATCACTGTCTTCTGCAGCAGAAATGTGAATTTGTTAATTGGATTTCTGCGTGTTAGTGTACCAATTCAGAATGGATGCTCCACGCCTCCTCTCTCACTCTGGCAGGCAGCAGTCTCTAATTGACTTCTTCCTAGGACTTTCCTTTCCACCAAATCCCTTCCTTTTTTTCCACAGAAGACTTTGGGAGCACCGAAAAAACTACAAACAGCACTTAAAGTTAGCGGCACGAAGTAGTGCTGTCACTTTTTTACCCAGCAGGAGCTAAGAGACAGAACTTCTCCTCAATTAAAAAAATAAAATGTTCACACTGTTTCACTTATATAAGAAAAAAAAATCAAAGCTTAAATAAAATAAGGGCAAATTAAGTCAAATGTGAATGCAAGCTAGAAGAGATTATTTCATCTCATTGGACTGGCTGTGTAATTCTCTTTCATTTCCTCATACCAAGGTCAGCGATCTGTTATAAAAAAAGACAGCTCATGGAATTCTGAACCAATTTCAGTCACCAGCATCGTATAGCACACTTCAGTGCATCAAAAGTTTTGGAAGTGCATTCCAAATAATTTTTAAAGTTGTAAAATAAATGAAACTTAACCCAGGACAAACTGAACATTAGCACAGGGCAAAAGCTTATCATATCCAAGCCAAGTGACCTGTACACTGACCTCTTGATCATAGACTATGAAGGCAAAATTACCACATTATTCCATTCTTTATTTTTAATTGTGTGCAGCTGGAATACAAAGAAAAGACATTCATGCTTTTTAATTAAAAATACTCTGACATATTTTTATTTTCTGGAGTTCCAGAAATATTACAGAAATGTTGTACCTACTCTCTAAAATATCTATTTTTTTTCCTTTCTTCCTGGTTTAGAATATGCAACTGGGACTCACCTTCACACTGAAAATCTCTTAGCCTGCCTTACACTCTCATGTCTAGGCCTCAGCTAAAAGCCACAGCTCAGAGTAAAAAAGTGCCTAAACCTTAATTTCAAAGAAAAGATTCTTCCTATTCTATGACCAGGTACTGTTTCAGGGAGTGTGAACCAAAAACCCTGGAGCACAGATTAACCACCAGCTGAGCCACTTCCCGTCTTTGGGCCTTCCATACCACTGGAAAAAGATTTCCTGTCACGCGAGGAACACCAGGCGGCCTCTGTCAATAGGTCTCTGCAGCTTCTCTCTCTGGTTTGCCCTATAGGTCTGGAGCACCCCAAGTCACCAAGAAGGAAAAGGCTAACCTAGGCACCCATCAGCAGCTTTCTCTCCTCTCAACCTCTAAGCTATTTTTATGAGAAGCAATATTCCAAAACATATATATAACACTTCTTCCTACTGTCCTCCTTCTAGTCACCAAATAAAATCCCAAATATTCCGTCTAGTTGGAAGACACATCTGATACTAACAATCTAAAAATTAATCAATCACTACTAGTGAGAAAGGAGTCACAGAATCCAACATAAATCAAGATGTAAGATTGGGAAAAGTACTATTTCTTCATTTCTGACATTGTACTTGATTTAATTGTTCATGGCATTATCCAAGTGCCCCAACCACCTACGATAATGAAAGAATGAACATTTTCCCAGGTAAGAAAAATCTCAGAAGACCCAAACTTTTTAAAGGGCATGTAGGATGTATATTCAAAATCCAAGTCAGGAACTCTCCAAACACTAAATCAGATTTCAATTGTTTTATCTTTGTTCTGTAAGAACCACTCCAAGAAGCAACAGCATTTGGTTTAAAATATATTTAAATTTGGAATTGGTTAAGTTTTAGTTCCTGACTCTGCTAATCAAACTCAAGAGTTAAAAGTGAATGATCTAAATTCTAGGTTATTATCTATGCTACAGGCAGTGTATCAGTTATCAATAAGAAATGGAAATCAGAAAGAAGACTTTAGGGAATTTTCTCTGATACTAAATAATGTAGATCATGAAATTACATTATCATTAAAACAGATAATACAAATTTTTCCAAAATAAACTGCAAAAATCTTGCAACTTTGATTTATACACTGAAGTACTATTTTCTGATACAAAGAACTATATCCATCTGTAATTCTACCCTCTCAATATATTTTGCCCACCTACTAGTAAAAAGCTTCAACCAAATGAGATGAATTTAAAACAATACCTGGTGTACATCTAACATACAATTTTAAATATCAAATTATGATTGACCCTAATAATATGTACCGAGTCACTTATACCTTCTCATATCAATGAAAAAAGCATGACCAAGATTTTTAAAAATTACAAGTAGACATGATAGCCTGTTATTTTTAATCAGTCAAAATCATCTAAGATATAACTTTAACTAACTAGTAACTGATAACCAATAAGCCAAATAACTAATTCACAACTCCTCACTTAGTCAAATATTTGTCTTTACATTTGCCTCTGTGAACTGACATTACAGATATAGCACCGAGGAAACATTTAAGTTTTGTTTTGTACTAGGAGCATGTACAAAAACTGTCTTTAATTAAGCATCTAGCCCACTATCCTATTTTGGGGACTCACCATGACCTTGTAGCTTCCTTATTCTTTACTGTCACATAGCTAGTTGCCCCTGTCTCTCTAGCCATAGCTTGTTGAGATCCATAACAGAAGTATGGCTAGTGATAGTCTGAGGAAGGGTCAAGACTAACCTAAATCTTACATTACGTGCAACTCTCTGCTTTGTGCTTTGATCTCCACTACTACAAGATGCTCTGAGAGGAAATAAATATTGGTTCTATTCTCTTAAGTGGGCTCTCATGTAAGAAACCTGGAATGATGCAGAGAGATACATTAGGGTCTAAACAGGAAAACAGAAACCACTATAAGTATTCATTAAATTACATGAAGGGAATTTCATTAAGGAAATTGGTTATTCCAGTGATGCAGAGGCTGAGAAGAAAAACTGGAGAGGCCAGTATAAGCCAGAGATTTCACAACCACAGGAAGACTATACACCCCAAGGCTGGAGGGACAAAAGAAAGTCCGTGTTACTGGAACCGACAAGCTATGGCCATTCAATAGAAGCTGGAGCTGCAGAGGATCCATCCAGGGCTAGAACCATGGGGGAATATAAAGCTGTTGCCAGTAAAGTACCTGAGACAGAAAGGGAGGGAGAGAAATACCCTAGTTTTTCCCTCCCTTTGGCCTGGCTGCCTCCCACTAAATGCAGCCTGGAGAATGAAGCCCCCGACAATGCAGAAATTAGAGAGAAAAAGGATCTGAGGCTAACACACCTAGGATCAGAACAAAGCAAACGGAAAGAAGGGGAAAGGGGAATCTGGTTTCCAACAATAAAAAAAAGCAGTCAATCTAATGGGAGTTTTTTATAACAACCCAGAAGTATAATTATGCCAGAGTATTCCTGCAACTTGCCTGAGAAACACAGGGTGCTAACCAGCTTTGTTTTCTTCTTCAAGCCAGATGAAAGCTCTAAGAGTCATCATTTGCCCTGCTTTCTCAGGCACAGGGGTATTATTTAATTTTTAAAGATCCAAGATTGATAGCCAATTGCTGTTGAAAAAGTACCTCTGATCAAACATAATAACCAAGAATATCCTCTAGTGAATATAATAGAGAAAGTTTCAGTGGGAAGCTTTCTTTTGGAGGAAAAAAAAATGTTGATGGCCAATCATCCCACTAGGATATAATCAATTGAAGGGAAGTCTACAGTAGGGAAGCAGCTATGCTCCGAAAGGTTTTGTAAATACAGTGTGATCAACAGCTTTTGTGTAAATGCCTGTGATACCTCTGGGCTGGAGAGCAAACATGTGAGGAGCTCAACTGCCTTCGGTCAATGGACTCTACTGGCTCTATTATTGGGCCAGTGTGTCTGGAGAAAAGGGAGCTCAGAACCAAACTTCATTACAAAAGCTATTGTGGAAAATAATGAGTAATACTATGTAAGGCCCAAATTCTGGTTAACTATTGAGGATTCAAGGTAAGATTTCAGAACACAGACCCCTACTGTCACATAAATAAATCAGCTTTTGACTAACAGAGAGTTACTATGGAAATGAATTCCCTATTGTCCAAGAATTTGACCACAAGAAAGACACAACATAATTTATCTTCCTTTCAGTATCCAGGAGCCCCTTTAGATCTTCATTACAAACATTGCACAGTGTTACACAAAATTGTAAAGAAAAATCTGACTATTTGGGTTCTGAGTAATGACTAATGATTGACATAGTGTGGGTGTGTACTGTGTTTAAGTGTGTGTGTGAATGAATATAAAACACGTTCATACACAGGCACTTCTCTGGGGCTGACAAGACCTGCCCAGGTACAGTGAAAACAGTACTTAAGTAGGTAGCTAAATTAATTAAAAATAAGACACTGTTAAACATTGTATAATCATTCAAAACTATTAACTGAATACAACTGTCAATGGTTTTATATAATTGAATATGTCCCTTAAATCAATTTGGATCCTATTTCACTCTAATTCTCAATAAATATTCATTTTAAATTAATAAATGAGAGCTGCTTTATTTTTTCTCAGTAATATATTTCCTCATTAAGTTTCATTGTAGTTTATACTCATTAGTCCCCAAATATGTTTTCTCTAATTCGGGAAGTCTGTTCTGTCAGGGCCTCATCAGTGTCTACTATCACTATTTATGTATAAACCACAAGACTAAGCGAAGTAGACTCACACTGGTCCCTAAATAAAATTTCTCTCATGAATCAGTGTGAACGAATTTGAAAGTCTAAGAAAGCATGAAAGCCACATCTCTTAATCTTTCTTAGATAAAGACTGACCTCATGTGTTAGAGACCAGATAAATAAAGTTGAAATCCTTTTTTATAAGAATATTTGCAGCAAAAACACAATTTAGGAATAATAAGTGTGTGATAAAAATTCAAGGAGTGAAATGGGGATAATATAAGCAAAGTAAAATAATATTTAAAATATAAAAGCCAAGATCCAAGAAAGGTCCTTTCAAAAAAGACTGCCGACTTTCCTCATTTTATATTATATATTTATATTAAAGCCTGAAGCAAACATTTTATCAAAGGATAGATACAACAGAGAAACTCATTTGTTCATTATACTTGTTAGGACTCTCACAAACTGAATCATTTGGAAGATGAATTCACTCATTTTACTAGTGTCACACTGCTACATCCTGCCGTTGTAGTTGTTGAAATGAAAGTGCAGCAGAAACACATATATATTACACCTGGAGTATGAGTAACAGAGTTATAAAATATAAGAAGAGAAGCGTATTGAACAGGGATTACTGATTTAACAAAATGAAAAACTAAAGGTGATATGTTGCTACAGCTTATGTAGACCTTATATAATTTAGAAAAGTAAAAATCAAAGTCACTAACTCATGCAGTAATAATAAGGTACACAACAGTATATTCACCCAATTCAGTATATTGCTATAGTATAAATTACTTAAAATGATTTTATTAAAAATATTATTTTAGTTGTTCAGTGCATGAACTTAAATCATTAAATAACCCTTAAGGGACTCAGCAGGAAAAGGAAAACAAAACAAAACAACGAAGAGCAGACACACAGTCATTAATCTTAAGGTTTAGCACTGGCACTCAGGTAGAAAGAAAGGTCACAAATATTTTAAATAAGATTTATTTTCACAAAAATTATTGTACATTTTTATTTTAATGAAAGAATAGGAGCGAATTAGGACTAAAGAGTTATAGGGGACTTTTGTACACCAAGATGAACATTTGTATTACTTTAGTTATTTTTCAACTATATCCTTAGTAACTTTCCAAGCACTCTTCCTCTACAACCCTAGATGTAGGATGATGCTATTATTTTTATTCTTATTTTATAGATGAGGAAACTGAGGCAAAGAAATTTGGTGATTTTCCCACAGTCATATAATCAGTAGTCATGCCCTTAGCATTGATGACAGAAATAAGTGGTTACTGTCCATTGCAAAACTTCTAAAAAAAAAAAAAATCGATTAACGGATCATGCCAGAACTAGATAATCATTGCCTATACTCTCAACATTCAGGTTTTGGGCCTAACTCTTAAGCTCTGAATGGCTAAAAGGAACCAAAAGCATGGTCATCCAACAAACACCCCTTCATAATACTCACTGGCTCATACTCGCTATGAAATATTTTAAAGCTGAATGAATTTAAGAACATGTATTTTTTCCAATCTCAAAATAACACTCAAGTACTATAATTACTTAGAAACAAATGAAATTATAATATATGACTAAACACCAATATCACCTCTAAAGTAGCAAAATAATATGTTCTTCCTTTAGAATAAAGCATTCTAAACTGATCAGTTGCTTGGAAATTTAAAAGTCAAGAAAGGTCATCTTTCATTTCTAGTCTCTGGATACATAAGAAAAGGAAGAAAAAAATTGAGTTAGTTGCATGAATGAACATTCTTTCAGTTACTTATGTTAAATTGCCTGAAAAAAAATCAATTTTGTTTTCCTTTAGAAAACATTTCATACTTTCAACCATAAGCACTTTAAAAATATGTGGGGTTTTTTTTAAGTTCTTTAAATATGATTATGGTCCAAGAAAATATCAGAAGTTTGGGCATTTTGTTTAGCTGTCTGTTACCTTTCCCAAAAAATTCTGTTTAAAAACAGAAACAAACAAACATCAAAAATCTCAACCAAACCCACATCTGACATAGCCTAAAAATTCAGATCATGCTTTTAAATTGAATAAAGCAACAATAAGATCTAATGTAGCATCAGAGTTAATATTATTAACTGACTAATGCTTTGTAATATTTTGTAGTCTTATTATATTATTCATATTTTAAAATATTATTATTAACACTCACAACCTTAAAAATATATCAGCAATCTAAAAAAATACATTGACCTCTAAGTTATGGCAAATATGAATTTTTATATGTCACATAATAAAAATGAACTTTTTATCAAATATTCTTCTCTATCTTTCTTAGTAGTCATTTAAAATAAGATCTAATAAAAGATTAAAATCATTTGGGGGTGGGGTGCCAGGGTGGCTCAGTCCTTAAGCATCTGCCATTGGCTCAGGTCATGATCCCAGGATCCTGGGATGGAGCCCCACATCTGGCTCCCTGCTCAGTAGGAAGTATGTGTCTCTCTGTCAAATATATAAATAAAATCTTTTTTAAAAATAAATAAATAAAAATAAATAAAATCATTTGGGGGCACCTGGATGGCTCAGTCTGTTAAGCATCTGCTTTTGGCTTAGGTCAAGATTTCAGGGAGCCTGCTTCTCCCTCTCCCCTTCTACCCCCTCCCCATGCTTCTGCACTCTCTCTCTCTCAAATAAATAAAATATTTTTTAAATGATTAAAATCATTTGAACTGATTTGATGTAAACTCACAGTGGATTTGTGGCATTAAATTCATGAACCCACAGCATTTCTGTAGTTTGTGCTCTAACTACAGATGAAAATAAATTGCCACATTGACATTTCAGTTTCCATAAGTCTATTATTCAACTGATTTTTAAATTAATATTATATGTTAATATACATTATTATTATTTTAAAAATTTCCAATGTTATTATACATTCTTAAAAGTATGATATTGAATAGTGTGATTTTATCATGTAACATTAATATCAACATTTTTAATTTTTTGACCCCTAAAAAGCTATTTTTATCATTATGGAAATTTTCAAACGTAAATAAGGGTAATGAGAATAAGGTAATAAACCCCCATGTCCTATAACCCATTGGAGGGAAGGTTTTTAACTATAAATGTAATTTTTTAAAGAGATATAGGGGTATTCAGGTTATGTACTTCTTGAGTGAGTTTTGGTATCTGTGTCTTTTTTTTTTTTTTTTTTGGTGTCTGTGTCTTTCAAGCAAATTTTTCATTTCATCTGGGTTTTTTTAATTTCTAGGCATAAACATGTATAATATTCCCTTATCCTTTTTATATCTGTAGAACCCATAATTCTCTTGTGATATTGGCAAGTCGTGTCTTCTTTTTCTTTCTCTCTCTCTCTCTCTCTCTCTTTCTCCTTTTCTTAATTAGTCTAAATAGAGATTTATCAATTTTATCTATTTTATCATAGAACCAGCTTTTGGTTTTAATAATTTTTTCTTTTATTCTTGTTTTCCATTTCATTGACTTCCCTTCGATCTTTATTACTTCCTTGCTTCTGCTTACTTTGAGTTTAATTTGCTCTTTTTCCTTAAGTTTCAGAAGGTAGAAGTTCATGAAGTAGAAAGTCACTAATTTGAGATCTCCCCTTTTTCTTATATAGGTGCTAAGTGCTATTAATTTTACATAAAGTGTATTTTAGCAGCATCACATTAAATCATCACTACTTTGTTTTCATTCTCATTCAGTTCACAATACTTGCTATTATCTCTTGATTTCTTCACTACTCATGGGTTATTTAGAATTGGATGCTCAAAGGAGATCAATCTAAAGACCTCTGGGATTCCCTACATAGTTCTCAATGGACTTCTCTCCACTCCAATACTCTGTCCTCCGAACTTTGGCTGTCTTGGTCTCCTGGACTTTGTTTTGTCTCAACTCAAGAATGTCTGCTGAGTTTTGCCTGCGTTACCCTCCTTGTGCTACAAACCGGAATTTCTTTCTATACATTAGCTGGAGGTAGTCATAGGTCTGCTCTTGCTTCTCAATATCTCAGGGATCACTGTCCTTAGTTGTCTGAAATCCAGTGTGTTAAAGACTACTGTTTCGGGATGCCTGGGTGGCTCAGTGGGTTAGAGCCTTTGGCTCAGGTCATAATCCCAGGGTCCTGGGATCAAGCCCCGCATTGGGCTCTCTGCTGAGCAGGGAGCCTGCCTCCTCCTCTCTATCTCTCTGTCTACTTGTGATCTCTGTCAAATAAATAAATATATTTTTTTAAAGACTATTGTTTCATGTATTTTGTCTAGTTTTGGGGAATGTTTCAGGGAAAAGAGTAAATCTAGTCCCTATTACACCATCTTAGTTGGAAAAAGAAATACAGGGATTTTTTTTTAGTATATCATTATGAATCCACAATTTTTATACATTTGATTTGCTTTAATCCACTGCAGTCATTTTCCTTCTCAGTGCTCGAAGTATGCCAACCTAGCCCAGTGGGAACCACTTCATGTTCGTTTTGGGTCTTTTTGACATGTTTCTACTAGTTCCTTTAGTGGCAAATGATACTGAGGCACTACAGTCTAAATATAAGGGGTTGATTACATACTTGCATTTGTTGAATCCATTTTTAAAATATAGGAAGGAGACCAAGATAGAAATATTTTTTATTTATAAATAGGTACAACTGCAGTGAAAAAAACAAACACATCTGTGTTGGAGAAGACTCAACTATCACAAATAACAAGTCATAACGTTCTCAACTGTTAAATGGAGACCTTGAAAGTTCTTACGTAGTATTGCTTCCTAAATATGGATCTAAAGTTTCCAAACACAATCTAGTGAAACTGACATTATCTTCTCAACTTGGGTGCATTCAGTCTTAGCTATTTCTGGACTCTAATTTACAGTCATAGGGGCCTAGAAGGAAGAGTTCTTACTCCAATATTGTTTAATATTAGCAGAATTCCTCTAAAGACTAAAGGTGTGTCATCAGTAAATATTGCATAGTGAGTAAGAATCTAGCCAATGCTGAGCACATCAAGTAAAATTAGGCCCACGGAACCATAGTTAGAGGATAACAACATTCTTCCACCTATTCCCAATCTTCTGTCTTCTTGCCCTTGGCGTAACAATCTGAGCTGTCACAAATCCCTAATTATTCTTTCTAAATTACTAAAGACTTGACATTTCTTAGTTTCAGGGAGTCCCTTCATAGGGACTTCCAGGTCAATGATTCTTAAATGTGTAGATTCTTCTGGCTACAAGTAACTCTAGAAAGAGATCATCTAATTCAGGCACATCTCTTTATTGACAGGAAACTAAGGCATGGAGATTTTATACCATTTGCCTTTTAGCAAACTGAGAGCCCAAGACAGAAAAGTAGTATGTTGGAGAGAATTTCTAAACCATATAAAATTAAACAGCTTTAGACCACTAGCTCTCAATACTCTCTATCTCACATCTCTGTAATCATTTACTTAAAAATAACAAGCCATGATGATAATAAGGATAACACAGTTTCCCAGGAGCATTTATATATTAATAAACATTTTGAAAATGTAAATTATATTTTGTGTAATATCGTAGTATGAAAACTATCAGAATGCAAATATTTTAACAAAAAAAGCTTTCATTTTAGTAAAACCTGAGTTCTCCTAGTTTTCAAAAGATGAAAAAATTAAAACAGCTTTACAGAAGCTATGCATGCTTAAAATGTTACCTTGCCTTCACTTGATTCCAGGAACTAAGCAATACTATGCCACAAACCAGTCTTCTCATCAAAGCAAAAGACTTTGTTGAGCAACAAAGATGATCCTCAAAAGTTTGTGGACCAGCTTTGATATTAATCCAGTAGATTCAGACTACTGACAGTCCAAACCACCAGTTCTGGCCTATCATCTTCAGAAGAACATTCTCAGTAATTTGAGCCTTCCAACACCGACATTTGCCATTTGCTATAGCTGCTATTTTGTTACAGGGAGTTATTCTGATCTTTTAAGTACCAGTGCACCATAATTTTTGGCCATCTCAGAATGCTCAGGGAAGCACTTACTGATCTAATAAGTCTTGTTTTGTCTTAATGAGTACAATTTCAAGTGATCATAAAAATCCCACATATGGTCATTATAACACTTGTTGTGCACAATCTGTTCATCCAAAGGCATTTCTACTCTACACTATAAACAACATTAGATGTGACTAGAAAAACGTCATCCACCAAGATGTTCAGGCCAAGGTTATAGGAAATGACTAAAAATTATGGTTATGTATGGTCTTGGTTACACTAAGATATTCTGATAGAACAATAATTGAGACTAACGCGCTTTTCTTTTCCAGTAGTTTTAGGCTCTGATCCTCAAAATACAATTAAAGCTCATCAATTATCAGTCACTAGAGACAAGGAAAATCATAGGATGTTTCAGACACACTAGACCAAAACAGTGATTTGCTATTTTTTCCTCAAAGCTTGCTCTGACTTTTCAGCAACTTAGATATCACAAAATGCATTTTAGTACTAGCAGCTAACATTTACTTAGCATTTACTGCAATCTCCATACTGAGGCAAGGACCTTGCATATATTATTTCAATTAATACCCTGAAAAATAATTTCTCCACTTAGTTAATAAGTGCCAGAGCCACGATCCAAACTCAAGCTAACAATAGAGCCCAGGCTCCTAACCACTGTGCCTTACTGCCAGAGTTCATTGTTTTGTTTTTTGTTTTGTTTTGTCTTTTGGTTTGGGGTGTGTGTGTGTGTGTGTGTGTGTGTGTGTGTGTGTTTTGTTTTTGGTTTTTGTTTTTGTTTTTTCACCAGAGTCCTAAGTAACTCACAATCATTTGCTCTTTTCCTAGAAAGGAAAGACTAAGATTATCTCCCATTAAACTGTAAGCTTAAAGAGACCTGAAGAGACCAAGCCCAAAGAGACCTGGGATCTCACCTGTTTTATTTCAACATTGTGCTATTAACACAGCAGTTGCCTAATAGTAATGAAATGAGGAAAGGGTGAATGAAAAGGTTACTCAGCTATTAAGTATGAATGGCAAGATTCATACCCATTCTCCTAAGTACTATATGGGACAGTTAAAATCTATTCAGTGACAAATTTCAGATAATACACGGATAAATTTTATAATAGCCAGTTTTCCATTACATTACACACATGTAAGAATTTAGTCCTAATTATTTTAAAGCTCTGGAGTGAAGATGGCACATAAGTGAGAGGTTACAAAGGAACTGGCATTGTCATCATTGCTAAAATCTAAGATTTCATATATTTGGTATAAAAGTGAACTCTTTGAACTAGAAGGTTAATTTTTGACACAGATTTACCTCTCTTTTCACCTTTCATGTTCAGCTTAATCATATACACTGGCCATATGCACTTCTTAAAAGCCAAATGCTCAGGGGACCTAATTATATGTAAGCAATTAAACCCTTAATCAAAATATATTCTAAACGCAATAAGTTAATGTTTAAATAATTTTTAATGCATATATTTCATAGTTATTAGCAATAAAAAAGCAAGCTTCTTGTTTAAATGAATGTCCCATTTAAGAAAAGCTAAGTTTGGTACTGTTGCTTTAAACTGATTTTAACTATCAAACCCTAGTACACTTCGGTAATGGTCTGACTATTCCTCACTCAAGTACATTCAACAATGCTAGGGCACTGATATGAATGAAGGAAACACTAAGGAAGGGGCACCTAGGTGGCTCAGTTGGTTAAGCATCTGCCTTCAGCTCAGGTCAAGATCTCGGGGCCCTAGATTGAGCCCCGCATCACAGGGCTGCCTGTTTAGCCGGCAGTCTGCTTCTACCTCTCCCTCACCTCTGCCCACCCCACCACTCGTGCTCATGCTCTCTCTCTGTCTCTCTCTCAAATAAATAAATAAAATCTCTTTAAAAAAAAAAAAAGAAGAAAGAAAGAAACACTAAGGAGATGGAGCCATGGCACCTACCTTGGTAAGGTGAATGACTCCTTTAGAAGTAACTGAACAACCCATGAAGCCAACGTACTGAAGTTCAGGACAGTGCTCAGCAAATGCTTTCACCGACTGGTCTGTCACCTAGGGAAGAGACGTGAAGAACATTATTTAAGGTGGTGTTCCAGTCAGTTTAAGGATCTGGCTCCTGCAAATTCCCACTGCCGTACCTTGTATCATTAATATTTCCCTTTCCATTGGAGCATTTGAATCTGTATACAAACATGCAGCAATATCCCCTGTGAGTTTTTTTAAGTTTATGTTTAAGCTCTACACCCAACATGGGACTCAAACTCACAACCTCAAGATCATGAGTCTCATGCTCTTCTGACTGAGCCAGCCAGGGACCCCTCTCCTGCAGTTAAAAAAAATTCCTCCCTCGTCTCATGTCCCTTTTTCTCTATCACCTCCCCCATTATTTTTTACTTCTTCATAGAAAACATCTCAAAGATGCCAACGTCTCTACCATCACTTCTTCCTATCCAATCTCTCTCAATGTATAAATTTCCTACTGATATATAATTCTGATACTATAAAATTCACCCTTTCAAAAGGTACAGATCAGTGGTTTGTAGCATATCCACAGGTTATGCAATCATCACCAATATCTAATTCCAGAACATGCTCATCATCCCCAAAAGAAACCCCATGTCCAATAGCAGACCCTTGCCTCTCCCACCCCTTGCCCTCAACCCATGGCAACTTTTGGTCTCTAAGGATTTGCCAAGTCTGAACTTTTTTTATAATGCAAATTATATAATCGGTCCCTAAAATGCAACAACAGTCTCTTTATAAGTTTTCTCCCTTCAAGCGTTTCTTCCAAGGAATCTGATTTTTGCCCCTCACTGCTTCAAATTCTTTAAATTTGGGTGGTTGGTGGTTAATTCTATGTGTCAACTTGACTATACCATCGGGTGCCCAAATATTTAATTAAAGAGTATTCTTGGGTATGTCTGTGAGGATATTTCTGATAAGATGACCATTTGAAATGGTAAACTGAGTAAAGCAGACTGTCCTCCCCAATGTGAGTGGGCCTCATCCAATCCATTTGAGGTATGAATAGAACAAAAAAATTGAGTAAGGGAGAATTTTCTCTCTCTCTCTCTCTCTCTTGCTCTTTCTCTGACTACCTTTAAGCTGAGACATCAGTCTCCTACCTTCAGATTCAAACTTGGACTGGAACTTACTCTGTTGGCTCTACTGGTCTTTATGCCTTTAGACACAGAGAACTAGATCGTCAGCTTTCCTGTGTCTCCAGGTTGCGACCTCAGATTTTGGAACTCCTTGGCTTCTATAAATGTTTGAGCCAATTCCTTACAATAATCTCTCTATAGAAACACACACACATACCCTCATACAGATTCTGTATCTCGAAAGAACCTCAACTAATGTAATGCATATTAGAATCCCCTGAGGAGTTCATTAAAACCTTAGAACCAAAAAGGGTGAGGCTAAAGCTTCTGTATTTTTAAAAAGACTGTAGGTGTTTGAAAGCTTGCGATCCCAGTGTCGCAAAGAAGTTACCTTGACAGCCTTTGACATTTCTGCCTGGCCCTGCTTTAAACAAAGGGCAGAGTAAAATTCCTTTTTTGTCCCTCCCCCCAACACCACCTCTGGGAAAATTTCAATGTATAAAATTATCTTTGTTACTTATAATAAAATTTTCTTCACTATTCTACAAAGGGTAATTTATAAAAGAAGGTCCAAATATTCTCTACCATAGGCTTAATTTCAGATTCACTTCCTTCACAGTCAAGATAATAGCAACAAGTTAAACACCTTTGTTAGTTTTTCAAATAGCAGCAACAATTCTCCTTTGCATTAGCTTTATTATGGGTGCCTCCTTGTATCTTCCTTATCTATTCTGAATAGATATTGAAAAATAAAGGTATGTGGGTAGCATTAATTCTAAAACAATCACAAGAACATTTTCCTAAAATAATGAAACCAACAGCATCCATGGTACATCTGATAAAAGATTAATTCTGCCCTCAAAAGTAAAGTATGCTTTAGCATATTAAGACTAAGGATGCCATTGATAAATTAAAAATGGGCCTTCCTGACACTCAGCCTTCTAAAAACATTATGTTAACAAAGAATGTTTCAGGCACTAAAATTGCCTAAAGCCTCAATGGAAACCAATTTCTATTTTTTTTTTTAAAGGGGGTGGGGGCTAACAGAGGTTAATACATGCGATCAGTTTGTTAAATACCCTGCACAATTTCACTCTAACATCTAGCCTTTCCTGTATCCATCTTCAAGGAAGGAAGAGGAACTCCGATAAGGATTAAGGACACAAGAAAGCTCAGGTATAAGGTGTTAAATCTTTCACAGAGAAGAAAAAAGGGTATTACAAATGTGGTTTGCCAGTCTTTCTCATTCAGCTCATGCAATCAGAATAAGGGAGCTCAGAGGAGATTCCAGTATCAACGAAGTCCTAGAAGTCAAGTAAAACTGAGTTAGTCCTTGGTGGTATAGAAACACTAGTAGGCTTGGGTGTGTTTTAAGAGACTAATAAAAGGGCCTCGAAGATTTGGGTGGGGTCTGGTTCCATTCCCAAGGATAGAAGATCAGTTAGAAATGGAAGACTAAGCGTCTGGCAAAAATAAGTATTGATTAGAAAATATAGGTACTGGTGAGTGTCAGCTTCTCTGAGACCCTGCAGCCTGACTGCCTCTTTTCAAATCCCTGGTGGGCTACTTATTAGCTGTGTGCTTTTAAGCAAGTCCTTTTATCACTCTGTACTTTTTTCCTTCTTCTATATGACAGACAAAATAATAGTACCTAGCTCACAGGGTAAAATATGAGGGTAGATAATGCATGTAAAATGTTTTGAACAGTGCAAGGTACATTGTAATTGCCCAATACATCTTAGCTATTATCATCATAACAATCACATGTTCTCCGTTCTTTAGTATTTTAATTCTTAGCCAGGACTAAGGGGTTGTCATGTGTAAGAAAATAATTAAAAAAAAAAAAAAGTATAGTCAAAGTATGCTAGCCTACTCTCCTACTTATTCCAAGAAATACTGATCATAATTTGGGGGCTCTAGGTTATGGGCTAAACTGTGGGATCAGAGTGAGGGAAACATAGAAGTTTATTATCGACTCATTATGGTAAAAAGAATCCCATTTCGTTAAGTTTCTCAGCCTGGACTATACATCAGAATCACCTGAAGAGCTTCCCGATTTAATTTCTGGCAGAGAACTGTATCAGTTTTATTCTGGAAGCTCCCCAAGAGAGCCTAATGTGCAGCCTGGGTTATGAAGAAGTTTCAAGGCCTTTCATTCAAAGTGCGGTCCTCAAACCAACAGCAATGGCATCACTTGGGGCTTGTTAAAAATGCAAAATCTCAGACCTCACCACAGACCTACTGATTCCTAATCTGCATTCTTACTAAGATCCCCAGATGATTTTTTTTTATTTTTTTTTAAAGATTTTATTTATTTATTTGACAGAAAGAGATCACAAGTAGGCAGAGAGGCAGGCAGAGAGAGAGAGGAGGAAGCAGGCTCCCTGCTGAGCAGAGAGCCCGATGCGGGACTCGATCCCAGGACCCCGAGATCATGACCTGAGCCGAAGGCAGCAGCTTAACCCACTGAGCCACCCAGGCGCCCCCCCAGATGATTTTTTTAATAAGTAATCTCTACACCCAACGTAGGGCTCAAATTTACAACCCTAAGATCAAGAGTCTCATGCTTCACGGACTAAGCCAGCCAGGCACCCCCAAGGTGATTCATATGCAGCAGAAGCTCGAGAAATACTGCTAAAGAGACAAGGGATTAAGTCGTCTTCTTGGGGACATAAGGAAGCAAAAACTGGGAGCTATCACATAACCCAAGCACTATGAAGAATTTTTTAAACAGCCTTATTGAATTATAATTTATATACCATAAAAATTCCCCCTTTTGAAGGCATAATTCATTGAATTTTAGTAATTTATATAGCTGTGCAACCATCACCACAATCCAAGTTTAAACTGCTTCCATTACACCACTTCCAAAATCCCCTTTATCCTTTTTGCCCATATGCAGTTAATCACAGCTCCCCTCCCAGGCAAAACGGTAACCCATTTTCTGTCGCTGTGTTTCCCTTTTCTAGAAATTCCATATAAAAAGAATTATACCATAAGCAGTCCTTTGTTTCTAGCTTCTTTCACTAGCATAATGTTTTGGAGGTTCATCTTTGCTGCTACATGTATCAGTTGTTGGCTCATTTTATTGCTGAGCAGAATTCCATTATATAGTGACAATACCTTTTGTTTATCTGTTCACCAGACGATAAATATTTGAATTGTCTCCAGTTTGAGCTTTAATAAATAATGCTGCTGTGATCATCCACATGCAATACTTTGTATGGACATATATTTTCATTTCTCTTGGATAAATATCTAGAAGCAGAATTTCTGAGTCATGTAAGTTTCATTTTTTACACGTTCTAAAAACTGGGTTGTCTTCTTAAGTTATAAGAGCTCTTTATATACTCTGGATACCAAGTCCTTTATCAGATATTTGTTTCATAAATATTTTTTTCCATTCTGTGCCTTGTCTTTTCATTTTCTTAATGGTAGGCTTATTTTAGCTCTAACATTTAGGTCTATGGTCCTCTATGAGTTAATTTTTGTGAGTAGTGCAAAGGTGATACTCTTTTTTTGTTTTTTCAGACAAACATTCAATTGTCCTAGCACCATTTGTTTAAAAAACCGTATCCTATGGAGGAATGTTTAAAAGCTCCAGCTTGGGGAATGCCTGGGTGGCTCGGTCTGTTGAGTCTCACAGTCCTGAGTTCTAGCGGCAAGTTGGTCTCCACCCTGGGCATGGAGCCTCTTAGGGGAAAAAAACAAAACAAAACAAACCCAAAACATGAGTATGAGCTGTGTGCAGAGACTGAATACATAGTCCAAAATCACATTTATAAACAGCTACTCTCCAAGCAAAATTAGTGACCCTGTACTGCTCATCTTCTGCTCTTTCTCTTCCAGCCAAGAGTTTTTTAGTCATATATGGCCATCATATATGGCATATAAAAATTACATATGGCCAAATAAAAACAAAACAAAACTCCAGCCTGGTATGGTTGGCCTTGGAGGATCATATTTGCTCACAGACTGTGGGAAAACCAGGTAGCAGACAAGAATTTATAGGCAAACAGAAATGTAGCTCAGGTTTTAGAAAGAAACATCATAAAAGAAGGAAAGAATGAGATCAGCTTGCAAAGAAAATTTTGATCTCTTCGTCAAAGTTGTGATGGAAAGAGGAAGATGAGCCTCAAATCCAATAGTGTTATCTCTTTACATGGCAGAGGTACAGAAGTATCATATCCCTAAATTGGCATTCAAAAGCCACACTTTTACATCTGCAAAGGAGGGTGCAGATACATTTAGTGTCACAAAGACAAAAGCATTGGTGGTAAGGAATGTCTGTTGTGTCTTCAAGGTTGAGAGAACCATTAAAAGCCTAAATAATACAAACATGCACAAAGATTCTAGTAGAGTTTCAGTTTGTGAATCTTAAGGGGGCCTTCTCCAGTGGCTAACCTAGAAGCAAATGAAAACCAATAATGCAGGGGACAGAAAGGAAAAGGAAGCTATTGCTCACAAACTCCTGGGAGCTGCACTCAATCAGATATCTTTTTTATGAAATCTAACATGGGGACAAGAGAGAAATATTTTCAGGAGGTAGAAATAATGGTCTATAAAATTCTAATACTGCGGAGAAGTGTAATAGTCACAGTGGTGGAGATGGCTATATATGACTAAAAAACTCTTGGCTGGAAAAGAAAGAGCAGAAGATGAGCAGTACAGGGTCACTAATTTTGCTTGGAGAGTAGCTGTTTAAAAATGTGATTTTGGACTATGTATTCAATCTCCGCACACAGCTCATACTTGGTAAAGATTTGGGGTACTAGCAGCCAGAGTTGAAGAGGGAGCAGGTGATAAAACAACTAGGATAAAAATGGCTATATTTATTAAGGCCTTATCCTACGCCAACCTTAAGTCCTGTCTCTGCATCATTTGGAATCTTCATTACAACTGTAAGAGGCATGGCTATTTCCATTTCATAGGTGACCAACATAACCCTATTAGAGACTGACTTCCCCAAAATTACACAACTAAAAGGTGTCCAAAATGTGGAGCTTAAACTTCATTCTTTAAGGTTTTGAAACCCATGTTCTTTACCTTATACAACACAGGTTTCGATTCATTTCATGGTGCTAATCTCACTCAAATGCGAGAGCAAATTCAAGGCCTTCTCTTCGGCCCAAAGAAACAGAGTAGCAGGGGTCAAGGCACAATGGCTCTACTTTTCAAAGAGTTTTCTAAGAGAAAAAAGTTTTCTACCCTTGATTACTTATTTCATCTCTACAGATAAAATAGGTATGGTGCCAACACTGTGATAGTCTTCTATATCCTGAGAACCCTCCCAAAAGAGGGAAGCATAGAACATTGGATAATCTAATTCAGAAGTGTTGAAGAAGCAGGATTAATAGTAGTGAATTATACAGTCACAGAAGTAAAATTGGTAATCCAAGAAAATGCCTTCATCTAAAAAGAATTAAAATTAAAAAACAGAACAAAAAAAATAAGGATGGGAGCTTTTATAGAAATTTCAGATTCTAAATGAAGAGATGCAATTTTATTCTTATTTTAACACTTAAATGTTTCCTTGGAATATGGGAGAAGAGATCCCTCTTTTTCGGATATCTGGGAATGAAAGGACTTTGTAGTATTAATTCTAAAAAGGTGGAGCAACCTTTGGACATGTTTATACTGCTGGCATTCGAGCATGTACATGAGTGTACTAATATAAAACTATTTCTTGACCTTGCTCAAAAAACTTCTTAAAAAGTTTATTTTTCTTAGACTTCACCTGAAACCTAGTCATCCAGGACCCAGCGATATATACTTTTAATAAGTTTTCTTAATGATTCTTACAGAATCATTCCAGAAACAGTCCTATTTGGGGGGTCTCTTTTTAAAGTTTTTACTTAACATAAAGTATAATATTAGTTTCAGGTGTACAGTTTAGTGATTTAACACTTACATACATCATCCAGTACTCATCACAAGTGCATTCCTTAATTCCCATCCCCCATTTAACCCATCCTCCCACCATCTTCCCTTCTGCTAACCATCAGTTTGTTCTCTGTAGTTAAGAGTCTGTTTCTTGGTTTTCCTCTCTCTTTTTCCCCCACTATGATCATTTGTTTTGTTTCCTTAAATTCCAGTTGGTCTCCCCATCTATCCCATTTACTACTCTAGCCCCACTGTTGGGCACGGAACCTGGCATACCACAGCAGCTCTAAAAATAAAAATGACTGAATAAATGAAGTACTGTTTTGATGCATGTTAATGGCTTCTTAGTTCAGTACTGAAAAACAACAAATCCTTCTAATGCCAAGAAAATGTGAATTGTCCATCTTATTTGTACCAAGAATCAAAGAATAAGATAAATGGCATCATGAAGCTAAGGACGGAGTTTTCAAAGAAAGCAAGAGCAGCACTTCAATTCTGGAGTGGATGGGAAAGCTAATGTGGGGGAATTAGCAGCATAGCTAGCAAATCTCATTCGAGACCTCAGAACTCATTCAAGGCCTTCTTTCTACCTCCAGAAAAAAAGAGCAACAGGGATTAAAGACAGTCTACTTCCTAGGACTTTTTCAGAAGGAATGCTAACCTTTGCTCATTTTTTTCATCTCTTATAGCCAAAGTGGTCAGTGGACCTGTGGGGTGCCCTCGTCTTCTGAATGCAAAATAAAGCCAAAATAAAGCAATCTGCTTAGATTGGGTTCTAACTGAGCATTATAACCAAAGGGCAAAACACTCCCATGTGTTCCAGTTTAGCAAGATTCACCAGACAAGAAAAGCTATATGGATGCCAGGAGGAGAAAGTTGGAGCTGTTTGGTTGTCTGAGGAACTATTTGGTAGTAACTGTCTGAATGGATTATGGGTTTAAGAAAGCAGAAGGAAAGTGACTCCAGTAGTAAATGACTACCCCCCTCTACTTAATCAGCACTATCTTTTTAAAATAAACAAAGGAATATTTATAGAGTATTTAATGAAGGGCTTATTTCACTCAAGGTTGCTGAGTTTCCTAAATCCCTTTAAATCAACAAATATTTGAGTACCTACTACAGTCATACTACCTCATGTTAAATACTAAGGCAGTATGAATATAAGACACAGTCCCTACCTCTATGAGCAGAAGCTAAAGGCTGGATAAGAACAGGTCTAGCTCCCACAACACCAGAGAGATTCCTGGGAATATTTCAGTCTGTACATTGCATCCCAATTTAGTTCAGTTCAGTTTACCAAGGTCTTCTGACTAGATGTGAAACCCAGGTTGAAGACATAACCAGATCATGAAGGGCTGAAAGCAGGCAGACCAGTTATGACTTGATAATGAAGGAGACTGTTTTAATGGTAATATAAGAATTGTGGGGCTAAAACATACTGTAGGCCCATGACTAAGGAGCCATTCATTAAAGGCACTAAGAGAAGGGTGATGAAGGGAAAGTTGTTTTGCAAAGTCCAGCAGCTATATACAGGACCAGCCAAATGGATTTTTGGCCTTAAAGAAGCTGCCCAGAAGGCTATGACCACAGCAGAGTCCATGCCCCCTAGGGAACATTAGTATACAACATGGGTTAGCTTGGTTACGTCTAGCCACACATCAGAATCAGTAAGCACTCACACCTGACAACTGACAAACAGTATGTCAAGTACTGTGATGATAAAAATCTCAAATGGAATAAATTTTATTTAAATTCCCAGTAAATACACATTATACTTATAGGACCTTTGAAAATGGAACACAATAAAAATTTCTCCATTTGTTCATCAAATCTTGAAAATCTACAAAAAAAATTTTCATTTTCATTTTCTGTATTATATCTTTCCCAATTAGTGAATAAGAAAGACTTCTTCTGTGAAACAGTATTGCAAACACACACACACACAATATGACAATTGTCACATAACAAGAAATACCAAACTATGGAGACCAAACACTCAATAAAGTTTTGCTTTAGAAATCATTTCAGTCAGACCTTTACCACTGTGCTCTTCATTTAATAAAAATTCAAACCTTTAATAGATTTTTAAAAGAAATCCAAAGGCAGATTATTTAAACATCATTTTCTTTTAAACCATGATCAGACAACAATACTTACTGAGTCCTTGCTATGTGCCATATACTGTGCACCACTCAATGATTAAGACACACAGACAGCCTTCATGGAGTTTACAATTAAGTGAGGAGGACAAATGTTTAACATCTGATGCAAGTGTGATCACTTTATTAATAGAGTCATTGAATTATTACATTCTATACATGCCATACTAATATAGTTCACAGGGAAAGAGACCAAAAATATGACTAAAATTTATACTTAATTATTACAAATAAGATTTTGCCCAAGCATCTGAAGCTAAGTCTTAATTACATGCCTGCTATCTTTCCAGTAGAGAGATATAATAAGTATTGATTTTGTATATCATGAGAAAAACACGGATTATTCAAGACCTCATATTTGCTAATACAACTCTGACTTTAAATTAGCATGATATAATTGTTTCCTTTAGTAAATCAGAAGCACAAAGCACTGAAATTTAATTTTTTAGCTTTTTTTAATTATTGAAGTATAGTTGACATACAATATTATATCAGTTTCAAGTGTAGTACAACACAGTGATTCGACAATTCTATATATCCAATTCTCACCATGATAAATGTAGTCCTGTCATGTACCACATTAAACAATACAATTACTAAAATCCTTATGCTCTACTTTTCACCTTCGTGACTTTTTTATTTTATAACTGGAAGTTTGTATCTTTTAATCCCCTTAATCCCCTTCACCTATTTTACCCATCCCCCTACCCAACTCCCCTCATTCAGCTTATTATAAAATATTTCAAAAATATATAATAAAAGACAAAATAGTAACATAAACCATTTGCCAAATACCTAGTTTCAATAACTGCTAATTCATGGCCAACCTTGTTTCACCAACAGCCCCATCCACTTATGAAACATCACATTTATCAGCAAATATTTTAGTATATCTCTAAAAGATAAGGCTCTTTTTAAAATCATAGCCATAATGCCATTATCATTTCAGCAAAAATGTTCATGTAAGACTTAATATGAACTATGTAGAGTTTTTATGGAGATAATAATCCAACACAGTGATTTAAAAATCTCATTAAGATTTTACCATAATTTTATAAAAACTGACCCTTTGTCAACAAGGGCATTGAAATTCATAACTAATCATTTTCTAAAAGTCTAGAATTCCATTAGCGTCCAATGAGAATCTGATCATTTGATTGCTTATTTGACCTTCCCTGATTTTTGCTCATTCTATCTTGCTTAATGTTAGTCTGGGTCTGGAAAAGTCAGATTGGCTGATAAAAAGAGATTTATAAGTTATGCATTAAAAGTATTGTGAAAGGCAAAGACATTGGTCCAGAACTAATGGCATAGATATTTGTCCCTATTAAAAAGATCTATGATAGGCTGGGTATAACTGAACCACTTTCCTGCAATTTGCTGACCAAGTTTCTTTGACTAATACTGCTTTAGTTTATTGAAATCAATATTTTGAAAATCAAAATAAAACAGAAGAATTAGTCTATTCTGCATTGCTTACCCTTTAATTAACAGAAGGGTGAATCTAAAGGCAATCTACTAATGTAATAACCATAGGTATATTTAGCAATAATATTTACAAAGTATTTTCTAGTACACATGCACATTTGTATACTCACTCGGTGAGATAAACGGGCAGGTATGATTTATTTTTTTTTTTTCAAATGAAGAAGTAGATAAGTTAAAGTAATTTGCCCGTGGTTACATATGAGCCCCATGCTCTTTTCATTACAACATAATCAATAATGTACTCAAAATAAAACCAAAGAATCTATATGAGCACTAAATTTGGGATTAATTATTAAGTACATATAATTGAAAACAAAGTTCATAAACATACAATTAATTCTTTGGTCCTATCACCAAAAAAAGTTTCAGTTCTCTGAAAGCAAAGTCTTTCCATTCTGTCAAATTGTATTTCTTTTTTTTTTTTTCTTTTTATTTGACAGACAGCGATCACAAGTAGGCAGAGAGGCAGGTGAGGTGGGGTGGGGTAGGAGAGTTAGCAGGCTCCCTGCTGAGCAGAAAGCTCCATGTGGGACTCCATCCCAGGACCCTGAGATCATGACCTGAGCCAAGGCAGAGGCTTTAACCCACTGAGCCACCCAAGCGCTCCTGTATTTCATTTCTAAATAAAACCTTTAAATTAACAGATATGGTTAGATTGAGGATTCATTTCAAAGAGCATAAAAGAGAAATTCTAAAGAGTATAACAAGTCAAAATTAAATCCATCAGATCACTTATGAAACTTTCATTATGTGTATGTGTATCACGTTATGTAAGAAAATAGGAAAAAATAGAAATTATACATACAACTTGAATTCTGAATCATCTAACTTTGCATGAAGTTTCATCATAAAGGGTGAAATGAAATTCTCAAAGGGCTAACACACAATGAAGAGTAGAAGAACTTTGAACAGCAGGAAAGCTTGTTAGTATTTCAAAAAGTGTGCTAAAATTCACAAAGCAAGGGGAAAGCCAGCCATAATAAAAGCAATTTTACTAAGATTTCCAAACTTTCTCCAGTTCTTTCTTTACCTCTGTAACTAGGCATCCTCTGCTTCCTTCCCCAACTTCTGACAGAATCCCTCTTTCTCTGCCAAGCCATTTGTTGTCCCCTCCCCTTTCCATTTGTCACCTCACCTCAACTCACCTCCTTTCTCTTAGTCTTCCCTTTCCTTTTCCTCATTTTTCTCCTGAATCTTTTATAGCATACCTTTTCTAAGTGGCTGGTCATAATATGGAATTAAAGCATTTTAAACACAATTTTTAAGAGGATTTTATTTATTTATTTGTCAGAGAGAGAGAGAGAGAACACAAGCAGGGGGTGCAGCAGGCAGAGGGAGAAGCAGGCTCCTAGCTGATCAGGAAGTCCATGAGGGACTTGATCCCAGAACTCTGGGATCATGACCTGAGCTGAAGGCAGACGCTTAACTGACTGAGCCACCCAGGTGCTACAGCATTAATTTCAAATCAGTGATATTAAACGTTTTATTATCGTAATATTTATCTCAAATAGAAATCTCAGATTATATGGCTGTCTAAGAAATCATTGAACTCGGACAGCCTGGGTTGCAATTCACCTCCACCTCTTCCTAGCTCTGTCACTTTAAGGAAGTTATTTATTATCTAAAAAGTGTGAAAATAAAATATGAACCTAATGGAATTCTTGTGAGCATTCCAAGAGATTCTATGTGCTAATCACCTACTATGCAAAGTGCTCAATAAACATTAGCCACTAATCAGTGTATACATTATCTTTTCCCAATTCTGTGAAGATGGAACATTATTGTACTAAGTTAATTTTTACTCTTATCCTATACTTGATAAAATATAAATTAACACTTAGTGAAAATCTCTGTTATAATATGTCCCACCTACCACCACCACATCACTGTAAAGAGAAATAACAATTCATAAACTGTTCTGCTCTATACACGTTCACCAGGCTGAAGTTACATACTGGGGGGAAAAAACACAAGTTAAATGAGACTTTTGTTCAGTAAAATATCAGTAAAAAGTTTAACAAGTACACAACAGGTTCACCAGTATTTTGCAATATATTTTAAATAATAGGTAATAAAAGGAAATAACCCAAGTAATTGTATTTTGTTAGGGTACATTGATTCTATTATTAATGTTCTAATGACAAATTATTTTACTCTAAGCCCTTACATATGTCAGCACATTCTCACTTTGTAAGGCCCAACAAAGTTGACACTCCCCAAATTAGGCTTTGTAATGCTTTAAATATACAAGGTGTTGGGTAATAAGCAGAATAGCTAAGTTTTTTATCTGTAATTATAAGGAAGGTTTCTACAAAGGTATTTTAACCCATGAATATATAAGTGGCTTTGATTTAAATGTATAATATTCTATAGCAACAAAGAACACACCCCTCTCTGGTAGCTGATATATAATATGCAAAAAGAAAATGCACAGTAGCAAGAGCACAACCTTCAAAAAGTCACTTGTGTTTGTGAAAATATTTCAGATTAGGCTTTAATATTTTAACAGGAGAAAATGCTTCCCAGGATGAATAAAATCTAACCAAGGTATAAAGCCCTAACAATCCGTGTTTTAATCATAAATGAAAGACAATAATCACTTGTTAAAAAAAAGAGTACAAACATCCTAATGTATGAATATAGAACATTTCTTACATATTCACGTTAACATTCTTTAAACAAGAAAACCTATCATCAAAAAACAAAACCTAAAATTAGGTTATACATTTTTCATCACGTCAGACAAATACATTCATAGCTCACTAAATGTTCTTTCTTACATTTCAAACAGCTTATAAAATCCCACCTCATTTAATAAGGTTCCCACAATAATTGGAAGTAAGATGGCGAGTCCGTCACCCACCCTTGACCTAGTCCACTTGGTACGCACACTTAACCTTCACAAAAGCAGCCGTGCTAAGTAAAATGAATGCAAAAAAGGCATTTTCTTTGTCCATTCTGGCAGACAAAAGAAAGCATATTGTATAAATCTGTTCCACTTCATTTTTTAAATTAGAAGCTCAGAAAGGGGGAGCTCATGTTGTACAAGGTCAAGAACAGACTCATTTCTTCAGGTATAGGAATCAAGGAAGTTTTCAAGTATTTTCATAATGCTTTCCCCAAGTTCAAGTCAACACATACCAGTAGCACAGGGCCTGACAGAGAGTAGGTGCTCAATAAATATTTACTCAGTACATGAATGAATGGATAAATGAATAAAAGAAATCCAGGAGGGACACATGGATAGTTTAGCAGATAGAACGCATAACTTAATTTTGGGGTCATGAGTTTGAGCCCCACTTTGGGTGCAGAGTTTATTTAAAAAAAAAAAAAAATCCGGGAAAGGCAGGTACTGGAAGAAACCATTATCGCTGAGGATGAAACAACAAATAAAATGCTGAATTTTTATTGTTTTAAAAAAAAAGTCAGGGTGCTTGGGTGGCTCAGTTGGTTGAGCTTCGGCTCAGGTCATGATCCCAGACTTCCAGGATCAAGTCCCACATCGGGCTCCCAGCTCTGCTTCTCCCTCTGACCTTCTCCTCTCTCATGCTCTCTCTCACTCATTCGCTCTCAGATAAATAAATAAAATCTTTTTTAAAAAAGTCAGCTTTTGAGTGCCTGTTTGCCAGGTACTATGCTAAATGATTTCATTTATATTTATTTAAACTACAGTGTAAAATGCTTAAGGATGATTACACATTTTAACACGGGAAGAATACTTCTGGGGACCTCTAGGCAACAGGCTAAGCAGAGAAGCAGACAGGTTTGTGGACCAGAATGCTCACTGCAGCACTATTTATAGTAATGAAAAACTGAAACCTCCGTAATATATTATAGTGGTTGAATGATGTTGTATATGTATTTTTTAAGATTTTATTATTTATTTGGCAGAAATCACAAGTAGACAGAGAGGCAGGCAGAGAGAGAGGAGGAAGCAGGCTTCTTGCTGAGCAGAGAACCCAATGTAGGGCTCGATCCCAGCACCCTGGAATCATGACCTGAGGCTTTAACCCACTGAGCCACCCAGGCGCCCCAATGCTATATATTTTTGATAAAGTGCTATGTGGCCAGGAAAGATCATATTTCTTAAAAACATTTAATAAAGGAGGAAAATACAACATAATTGAAAAATTGAAAAAGCAGAATATACAATTATTAAAAGTAAATATATGATTCTATTAAGCATATATGCAGAAAGAAAAAACTGAGAGATACAATGTTAACTACTTCCTTGTACTGGGATTATATAAATGTGATTTTAATTTTTTTTAATGCTTTTCTTATTTTCCAAACTTCTACATCAATATTTTTTTTCGTGTATTCATAGAAGAAAAGTGCCAATGCAGGGGAAAAAACATAGGAGAGGACTTTTTAAACTTTATCGTTTTATTTTAACCTAAAATTTTCATACAATTTGAGAAAAATTAAAGGAAAAAATATACATCTTCTTAAAAATCACAAAAAATATATAAATTATTTTAATATTTTAATATGAAATATTAAATATAAATTAGTACTATATGTCTACCTAGCCTTTATTTTTTTAAGTTTGTCTTTTTTTTTTAAGTAATCTCTACACGGAACATGAAGCTCAAACTCAAAAACGCCAATATCAAGAGTTGCTTGCTCTCCTGACTGAGCCAACCAGGCACCCCAGTGGCCTTCATTCTTCTAGAATCACTTCTATAAACTATGCTATAAGAAGAAAATGCGCTATAAAGCACTATACAGTACATCTAAGTATACTTTGCTTAGGTAGGCCAAAACCAAGTTTTTAAGAATCTGCTTATCTTTTTCCCTATATGTTAAAAAAAAAGGTAAGGGTGCCTGGGTGGCTCAGTGGGTTGAGCCTCTGCCTTCGGCTCCAGTCGTGGTCTCGGGGTCCTGGGATTGAGTTCCAAGTCAGGCTCTCTGCTCGGCAGGAAGCCTGCCTCCCCCTCTCTCTCTGCCTGCCTCTCTGCCTACTTGTGATTTCTCTGTGTGTCAAATAAATAAATAAAATCTTTTTTTTTTTTTTAATTTATTTATTTGACAGGCAGAGATCACAAGTAGGCAGAGAGGCAGGCAGAGAGAGAGGAGGGGAAAGCAGGCTCACTGCTGAGCAGAAAGCCCGATGCAGGGCTCGATCCCAGGACCCTGAGATCATGACCCGAGCTGAAGGCAGAGGCTTTAACCCACTGAGCCACCCAGGCACCCCAATAAATAAAATCTTTAAAAAAATAAATAAATAAGGTAAAATTTTTAAAATAATTAAGCAATAAGAAGAATACTGTGTAGAGGCAATTTACTAGTTTAAAACCAAAATACAAATCAGAAATCTTTCCAACATACAGTTAGATTACAAAACAAGATATACCGTTAGATCTCAGTATTAAAAGTTACTTTCAATGTATACAATATGAGATGTGTTGTGGAGGGAAGCATTCCAGGAATTCACAAAGCCAACTGTTTCAGCAACATGGTGATAATGTTCTTGTAATTACACAGCTCTCACCTGTATTTTGTCTGAGAACAATATAAATCAAATGTACCCCACACCACATTCATATGAGACTATAAAACAGGGTCAAATTTGCTTTTAATGACCTAATTAGGGAACTAAAATTCCCCCACTAGCCTGACTGATGAAATTAGCATCTCAAAACTTTCTCCATAGTCATTTCTGAGATACCCATAGCAATGCCTCACTCCTGCCCCATGCCCCTCTCTGTTAGTTGCTATTCCCACAACGTGCTGACTTATTCTGCTCCTCCTACTCTGGTTCCTGTTGCTCCGTGTCTGTTACAGCAGAGCCACTCAACAGAACTGAATGTGTGTCCTGCCTTTCACCACCACCCAGTGTCACAGTGTAATCTCCTGCAGCTCTTGAGATTTTAGCCCTCGGAGTGCCGTAGCACAGCAGAAGCAGATCCAGGGGAATCCATCCTCCCTGACTCTGTGTCTACCCTCCCCATCTGAGTCCCATCTGAGCCCTTCTGTTGCGGCCCACCATCTCACTATGTCTGTCTGTCTCTCATATAGAATTTCTGGCCCTCTCCCTCTAACCCAGAAATTAAGACCAAGTCCAAGGGGCTGAATGAAGAGAAGACCTACAACCTGCATCTTTTCTTAGTCCTTCTACTGCAAATCTCTCCCACTTCTGCATGTTTTCAAAATGTACACATCAGAAACTGGCAAACACTATGTGTAAAAGCATGTATATAAGAAGAAATACGTGACCAGGCATCTCTACAACTTCAGATGGTTAAAACTTGGATCTGGAGTCCCAAAAACTGGTTCTGAATCACTCATTTCACTACACACTGGCCACATACTTAATCTCTCTAAATCCTAATACTGTCATTTTAAATAGAGCTACTATATTATTTGACACCATCAAATTGTTGTGAGAATTACAAGAGATAATGCATATAAAGGACCCATGTAATACAAGTTCAGTACATTGTTTTCAAAAGAATCTGTTAATTTGGCAAAATATACAAAAGATTATGTGTTAGTTTCGGGCTGAAACCTAATTTTCAGAGTTTCATAGAGAAAAAAACCACTAAAGCATCAAAACAAACATATCTTTGTTCAATGAAGTTTTTTGGTTTAGTTGAGGAGACTTGGTCTCTTAAAATCTTGGGCAATTTGTACTCACCTAACATGGTATAGTTCATTAGATTCAGAGCATGCAAAGGACCATAATAAAGTGCCTAACTGGGAGTCAGATTTTAATCTGAATTTAGTTCATAAATGTTTACATTCAGTTATGTAAAGGCCCTGTCTAGTATGTATGTGTGTGCAGTGGTAGTAGAGGACAATATACACAAATACCCATAATAACATGAGATAAATGCTAAAATAGTTTTGCAAAATTGCTTTGGGATCACAGAAGACAAAGCAATTTGTTCTATAAATTTGTAGAGGGACCAAATGGTATCTTATAAGTTGCAAAAGGAGAGACCTTTAAAAGATTATCACAGTCATGGAGATAAGGTAGGACCAAGACAGAACAAGAGGTGCAAGGGTCCAGAAATGTGAATGTACAAAATATATGGTAAGAATGAAAAAATCCAGGTATCAAATTCTGGCTCTGCCCTAGGCAGGACTGTGGTCAGCTTGGATGCAATACTGAATCTTCTGTACCTCAGGGTCTGTATTCTGTAAAATGGAGATAAGACTATCAGATTGAGGCTTTCTCATAAATAAGTCCATTCTCATAAAAATATAAGATATAACACTTAAATTTGTTTTACTATTAATATCAGATGCCTTCTAACCTCTGATTTGAAATTTTTAATATGGCTTTATAAAATTAATATGTAAATTTTTGATATTGAATATTGATTTTTTTAAAGTTTTGAGAATATTTTAATTTTTACTCAGGCTGTTTAGCTTTTACTGCCTTCTAAACATCTTCAGGGTATTCATAGCTCTGACAGTTTGTATCACTCATCTACACAAAGCTAGGAAGTGACATGATTCCTACCTGCCAGGTGTCAAGAATTAATATAGACAATCCAGAGAGTTTACCACTGTGTTGTATTCAGATTCCCAGGAAAAGATAATCAAGAAATGCCAATACCAACATGATGTAGATTTTGGAATTATCTGATGAAAAATGTTAAATTGGCCATCATAAAAATGCTTTGGTGAACAATTATATATATTCTTGAAGCAAATAAAAAAGTAGGAAGTATCACTAAAGAAAAAGAAGATATAAAGAAGAACCAAAAGGAAGCTTTAGATCTGAAAAGTAAAATAACCCAAAAATTATTGGGTATTCTTAACAGCAAAATAAAGACAAGAGAGGAAACAATCAGCAAAATTGAAGACAAAACAATAGAAAGTACCCAATCTGGAAAACAAAATGAACATAAACTGAAAAAAAAAAAAAAAGACAAAAGCCTTAGATAGATGTGTAACTAAATCAAAAGACTGAACATTCATATCATCAGAATTCCAAAGTAAGAGGAGAAAGAATATGGAACTAAAATAGTGCTCAAAGAAATATTGGCAGAAATTTCCCCAAATTTAAAGAAAATAAGCCTACAAATTCAAGAAGATGAGTAAACCTAAACAGGATAAACCCCCCAAAATACATGCCAAGACATATCATAATTAAACTCTTAAACACTAAAGACAAAAAAAAAAAAATCTTGAAAGCAGCAAAATCTCTCCAAACTTAAAATTTGAAAAACAAATAATTACAACAGGCTTCTCATCAGAAACCACGACACCATAGACAAATGGGACAATACTTTTCAAGTGCTGAAAGAAAAGAACTGTCAACCCAGGATCCTGTAACCAGCAAAAATATCCTTCAGGAATGAATAAAAAACCAAGACATTCACAGATAAAGAAAAACTTAACAAAATTTGCAGGCAGATCTACTCTAAAGTACAAGAAGAAGAAATTCTTGAAATGGAAAGGACACAATAAAAGAAATTATCTTGGAATATTAGAAAGTACAGAGGATCAAGAGAAAAAGTCAAAATATACATGAATACACTAGACTTTCCTTCTCCTCTTGAGTTTACTGAATTATATTTGACATAGAAACATTAAAGCAAGAACGGGCCAAGAAAATGCAAACCAGGATTCAACCCATCATAATCTCCCTTTCCCACCCTTTTCTCTCTCAACCAGTAAATGGACACATGATCTTGATCCACTGGCCAAGAGACCTGATCCTGCATTATAATGAGTAGGCATGCTTTGTCCCTGTTACTGCTTTAAGAAGGAGATTTCAGTCTTTCACCCTGCTACAAAAGGATGCAAAAGCCAGGAAGGCTTTTGACCGATACAAAATCTTGAACATGATTTCTAATCATTGCAGGAATAATGACTAAAAGTGAAGGCTGATTCTACTTATGATCTGGCCAAACACTACTAAATATACTGCCTTCTTCTGTACCAATATGTTGATATGAAAACATATATAACCAATATTACAAACACCACCACACATATTTTATTATAAATTAGTAGAATCCTACATTTCACTTCTTCAAAGAATGAAGCTGGTTGATCTGCTACCTTTGTAAGGCCATGAACTTGGATAAGAATGCAACTTACACAGAAACAGAAAGAAAAGGCAACACTGAATCCCTGCATTCAGAAATGCTACCTACTCTGGCCTCAGTTCATAAAGCACTAATCCAAGCAAGATGCCCTGAGAACCAGTGGAGAGCTAAGTACAAAATATATATAACCCATATTTTCCAGATCGTGCTATTAGAGGTCACCTGCCCATAATCAGACATATTCCTATACTAACAAAATATGAGTGCAGGGAAAATTCCACGAGAGCCACCACTAACTCCTCTTTCCTTTACCCAAAAGAAAACCCTGGTGAATGAAGAGATTATAAAAAATAGTTAGGAAAAACTGACAACTCTCCTCTATATCTAGGAAAACACATTATTTGCATATCAAAAAAAAGTGACCTTATTATTCTTTAAGAACTGTTACATATCTAAGCAGCCATATAAATCTCTTCAAAGGTTTTTAAAAGGTTTAAAAGCCAGGAAATTTAGATGTTTCAGCACCATTAATGCTAACCTTGGCACTGTGACTGCTACCAATCAATTTTTTTCCTTTTAGAAAGAATGAATAATTTTGATGAATACTATTGCAAATTACACACTAAAAACATAATTTTTCATATGAATGGGGCCAATGTCTTTTGGCACGCTTGTCACCATCACAATATAACTGCTAATCTTCAAATACAGTTATTAGCAACTTCGGAAAATCATTTAGAAGACCAATTCTCCTTTTTAAGGTCAATGATTACCACAGTTAATGACCAATTGGCTTTAGCCATTACTGTCCTGACCTTTACATCATGTTTTAAACTATCAAGACAATAAATAACTATTAATAATGACCTATTTTGAAGGGTGTTTTTCAGCGACCATCTATGCTCACTGAAAACATAATTGTTTTGTGTTTTATATAACCCCTCAGTCACTTGCTGATTTTTGCTTGTTTTCTTGCTGTAGTTGGTATTATTTTATCCTTAAAGTAAGAATAAGGGTGGAGGGTGAGGAGATAAAAATCAAAGGTAATCTCTACTGCCACTTCAAAAAACAGTAGATAAATATGTCTTACTTTATAAAGTATACTGAAAGGTACAAAATGAAAAGTAAAAGCCGTCTTTTCTTCACTTTCATTTCCCAAAGGTAATCAATCTTAGGTTTCTTATCATTGCTTATAAAAACTGTTTAATGTATTTGTTTTATAAAATATAGGTACTTGTTTATTTTTTCCTTTTAAATTTCATACAACTGTCTCATACTTGATACATTGCTCTGCAGTTTTGTTTTTTCACTTACAATCTCCTAGAAACCCTTCCATCTCAATATGCACAGGTCTATCTCGATTATTGCATAGTAAGGGCTGCACAGAATTCTATTATGTGAAAATGCAAATTAATTTAACCAATCCTATACTGATGGATATCTAAGTTGTCTCCCCTTGTGTTGTTTATTTTGTTTTGTTATTGCAAACGATATTTCAGTGAATATCTTCATAGGTACATTTCATAGTTATTTGCAATGATTCCTTAGAATGCCACTGCTGGGTCCAAGAATAAGTGCTTCTTTAATTTTGAGAGATTTTGCTACACTGTCTTTCAAAAAACTGCACTGACTGATACCAGCAACTGAAGAGGATGCCCCTTCCTGCACATCCACTAGTGGGAATTATCTCACTTCTTACTTTCACCACCCTGCAAAGTAAAGATCTCAGTGTTGTTCTCATTTAGAGTTTCTTCATTATAATAAGGATGTAAACCTCATATGTTTATTCAAGAATGGTTGTTTTCAATTATTTTCTTGTTTAATGAGAACAAGAAAATCAAGTCTGATTCCTTTGGTTTGGGGCTTGATACATAACAGTTACTCAATAAATGCTTGATCCCTTATCAGATGACTCGAACAACAGTTTAATAGAAATCTTCCTATAGCCAGACTTTATTATTCTAATTCAATCTAATAAATTGTTTTCTAAATTCACAAGATTCTTTGACACTGAGCCAAAAGAAGCTGGCAAAACTACATACAGGACAAGCAAGTTACAAACACTAGGACACAGAACAGTAAACACATTATACACCCACTTTCCTATAGCTATAAGCACAGACAAATTTCTACCCCATTATACATAACACACAATTCTCTACATTGTATAAGCCCTTTGTATAAAGCCAAATAATGTTCTACCATCCTTAATAAGTGGTGTTTTACAATTTATATAAATAGGATATTGTATATATTCTCCTACAATTTGCTTTCATTTTTTCACTCAACATTATATTGCTGAGATACAGTCATAGAGATCTAGTCCACTAATTTAACCATTTCCAACTCTTTAATATACAGTGATTTATTTATCAATTATCTTATTAACTGATATTTAAATCACTATAATGTGGCAACAAAATTCTCACACATCTCTTTGAACACAGGTATAACAGCCTCTGTACGACATGTATGTGTATACAAGTTCGCACCTAGCAGTGGAATTGCTGAATCCTAAAAAAGCTCTTGCACAGGGGCGGCTGGGTGGCTCAGTGGGATAAAGCCTCTGCCTTCGGCTCAGGTCATAGTCTCGGGGTCCTGGGATTGAGCCCCGCATCAGGCTCTCTGTTCAGCAGGGAGCCTGCTTCCCTCCTTCCCCTCTGCCTGCCTCTCTGCCTACTTGTGATCTCTCTCTGTCTGTCAAATACATAAATAAAATAAAATAAAATAAAATAAAAGCTCTTGCACAAGTGTGGAAGAGGATATAAAGAAAAGAGAACTTCCTTTCATGATTGGTGAGAGCATAAAATGGCTTAGGCATTTTGGAGAGCAATCTGGCCATATACTGATAAAGTTTCTTAATCTATAACTGAATTCGTTTATTCCTAAGATTTGTCGCATTCATAATTTCCTAACTGAGAGGTTTTTTTTGTTATCAGATATAGAACTGGCTCAGGTATTGAGTATTCAGAGCAATTAAGCAGCAATGGGAAACATACTAATATATGATCAAAGAACAGTGCTTGACAGGGTTAAAAAACATCATAAGCACAAAATCAAATCAGCAAGTTTTTTGATAAGACAGAAATACCATGTTGATAACAAATTCTGATAAACCAGAATTCTAAAAGAACATCACTTTCAAACTGGTCCTAAAATTTCTAGAACAAATGAAGTAATTAAAATGAGGTAAAAACAGAGTGATATATTTGGTATGGATTCCAGCTGTCATTTGTTATCTGAAAATTGGCAATGGACATATTCATGACAATTTAATACTTACCTATTTCTACTATATACAAAAAGATACATGAAAATTTATCAGACTATGCCTTGCTTTAATATGAGGGTAAAAAGTCAAAGAAATAATTCTAGGTCACCAATAAAACTTTATAGATATTAAATGTCCCTGAAAGCCAAGAGATAAACACTATTTTATTCACAAAGCTGGGTAAAAGGTACCACTACTGTTCTTTATTCTCTAATTAGAAAATTCCCAAATTTCCATTATGCATAATGCATAAATCTGAACCGCTGTCCAGATGAATCTATTACACCTGCAGTCTTAGAAAAGGCATAAGCTCATGTGAAGATGATCTGAGGCCCCTGAGTCGAGTCTTTGGATCTTTTAAAAGACTTGCTTAGATTCTCTATCAATGATTTACAAGATTACAAAGAACTACAATCATTAAACTACAATTACTCGTCAAGTAAAAGGAGATCTCAGTATCAATAAAACACTCCCAGAACAAACATTCAAAATTATTACTGCATGATCAGAGCAACTGCTGAAGCTAATGTAGAAAAGCAGAGCTTTCCCAACCTGGATATGAAAATTCCCTTTAAAGACAGGTCACACGATTTTTTTTTTTTAAAGGAGACTTGATTCTAGAAAAAAAAAAAAGGTATCTGGTTTTTTAGGTATATTTTTTCTTCTTCTGTGCCTCAGCAGATTTTCTATAGTGGTAATTCTTATGTTTATGCATGTAGAATTATTTCGGTGAAGACTGCCTTCATGGGGCGCCTGGGTGGCTCAGAGGGTTAAGCCTCTGTCTTCGGCTCAGGTCATGGTCTTGGGGTCCTGGGATCAAGCCCCACGTCGGGCTCTCTGCTCGGTGGGGAGTCTGCTTCCCCCTCTCTCTCTGCCTGCCTCTCTGCCTACTTGTGATCTCTCTGTGTCAAATAAATAAATAAAATCTTAAAAAAAAAAAGGCTGCCTTCAAATGCATCATATTGTTAAATGTATTACTTTAAGTCCTCACTACTATTTCTATATTTGTTAAAGTATAACATAAAGGTCAAAAGTACTACCTTATCATTTAGTGGTTGCTTCAATGTTATAAGGTTTACCAATATCATTCATTACATTCTATTCCTTTCTATTTCTTTGTTTTCCTTACAAGAGAAAATGAATAAGTATACCAGATCTAGCCACAGGCCAGTCTCCCTACTTGGCCCATGCTCCTTGCTCTAACACCTAGCAGTAGGCATAATGGATAATTAGCAGTAGTAATAGTTCAAAAAGTAATTATGCAAATAATTTAAAACTTGCAAAGAAGTATCCACATAAAAGCAATAAATAAATGTGAAATCACCTTTTCCCACAATATAGGTATCCTTAGGCAAATCTGTGTTTTGCACTCATGGAAACAATTAAGACATGATTACTTTTCATAAAGTCTAAAACTTCAAATTTAAGGAGTTTCAAATTGCTTTATATTTTAAAAAACTTACTAATAATATAGCTCTTAACTAGTAAACTATGCTTCTAAAAAAGAAAGAGGAATAAGGTTTTTAAAAAATTGCAACATATTCAAGTCAATTTCCCCAGCTGAGCCTGAATTGGTTAAATTACATATTCTCTTATGCTTCAGAGGAAACAAGACACCAATTACTAATGCCTAAAATTCTCTGCCTATACATAGCTTCTTCCCTAATTCAATATCCATCTAGAGAGAAAACTCTGTCCCCCATGCTTACCATTACTCCACTGTTTAAAAGACTGATGTGACTAAGTTTGATGATCTAGTAAGGATATGAAATAATCATCAAGACATCCTAAAGACATCACTTATTCCCAAAGGATGAATCAAACAACGAGAGAAAATGGAAATCATAAATGCCTCTAATTTCTCAAGCATCAATTCTATAATATTGAAGAGTGAGAGATTCCTATTTAATTACATTCCAAGGAAAGATACAATATGATAATTCATAGAAATAATACTTAATAATTTAAAATAATCCATATTTTCACAAAAATATACTTTTATCCCACAAAGGTGAGCTAAATTATAATGGTGAGACCAGAGAACAAAGGACAGCCCTACCCTCTCTGCTTTTTCCTCAATTAGAGCTATCAGAGGTACTGCATTATACTCTTCAGAAAACCATTCAGTGTCAGTGTTTAAATTAATCCTAATGTCCTCCTCCTCAAACTGACTACACATATGTTATTCAGCTATTAGATTTATTGTAATAAGGCACTGCGCAATCTGCATACAAAATTTGTTGCTTTACACACATATCTATGCTATGTGAGATAATTAATGTGGCTTTTGTGAGTGCATAAAGAACTTATACAACTTAATAGAAAAGAGTGCTGAGTGTTACCTCCATCAAAGAGATTATGTAATCAATCTTGAAGAAATGTTCATATATATATATCTCAATATACATTTACTCTTTATACTCTGGCAACCTGAAATACATTTTTTCCAAAATCTTAAAAAACATTAAGGCTGACCATAATTGTGGCAGAAGATAATTATTTTACAAATAAGAAGAAGTATGTTCTAGTGTCCTGAAGGTTCAATATGCTGAGGATTTTAATATATATATATATCCTGTAAAATGCATTTTTAAAAAAGATTTTATTTATTTATTTGAGACAGAGAGAGAGTGCAAGCAAGCATTAGTGGGGTTGGGGGTGGGGGCAAAGGGAGAAAATCTCAAGCAGACTACGCTGAGCGCAGAGCCCGACCCAGGGCTTGATCTCATGACCTGGAATCATAACCTGGGCCAAAACCAAGAGTCAGACACTTAACAGACTGAGCCACCCAGGTGCCCCCCATAAAATGAATTTTAACTTTTTCAATTGGTTGCTCCTATAAGCTTTTCTTTGTAGTATTTTATAAAATCAGAAACTTAGAAAATGATATAATTTTTAATGCTTGCTCGTTAATCACTATATTTAAGCAGATTCAAAGGCAAATTTATAAAAGAGAAAGAATAGGTTTCCAGGGGATAGGGTGTTCTGTTTTATTTTTTAACACAATCTAATAACTGACTTTTAATTCGGTAGTAAAAGATTTTCCAACTTCTATTTTCCCACAATAGGCTTATGGGAATATAACAGACCTAGGTTGGGCTCATATTTAGTCCAACCCCAAGCAGTCCTCTGGCTTCCAGTTCATAGAAAGACTGACCAGTCTCACTACATGACCTAGATCTACCTCCCAGGATGTCATTTCTAACTTGTCAGGCATGTTAATTTATTTCCACACATTAAGTTTGTTTTCACACATTATATTGCTTTAAATTGGCTGTAAACCAAATACCAAGCGTCTTAAAGTCCAAAGTAATGAAAAATTTTTCCAAGGATTTAGAAAACAATACATCTTTTTTTTTTTTCTCCTTAAGCATCTTTCTAGCAAAGCAACCTTAGACAAATCACTTAGGAAAACTCAAATTTGAAGGTGTTGCTAAAAATAGATTCCCCAGGGTTTTTTTAACCTGGTCTTGGGGAAGGCAGAAATAAAACACAGAGATCTTATGATAAAGATCTTGTGATAAGGAGATCTTGTGATATATAAAAGTACTTAGCAGGGGCACCTGAGTGGCTCAGTGGGTTAAGCTACTGCCTTCAGCTCAGGTCATGATCTCAGGGTCCTGGGATTAAGCCCCACATCAGGCTCTCTGCTTAGCAGGGAACCTGCTTCCCCCTCTCTCTCTGCCTGCCTCTCTGCCTACTTGTGATCTCTCTGTCAAATAAATAAATAAAATCTTTTTTAAAAATAAATAAATAAAAGTACTTGGCAAAAAATCAGGCACACGATAAGCATTTACAAAAACTTCAAACACTGGCTTCCCTGTTGACTCCAAAAATAACCAGTTCCCTTCCTCTAAATAAGCTATTAAACATCTCTAAGCCTGTTTCCTCATCTGTAATCTCTCAATCCATATTCCTGGGTTCTAACCATTCTGGTTAGAAGAATTTCTGCCTCAAAGGACTGGTCTGGAAGGAAATCTGAGAGAGCATCTTGTTCTTATCCCATATAAATATTGTTCCAAGTTTTCACTACCTTTACCTCTACCCTATCATAGTTACTCAGAAAACATGTTCACAAATGAGGAAATATTTTTCCTCATATATAAGTAAAATCTGAAATGAAAATGGAGCAACAGAGGAAGGCACCCTGCCTACTGGATTTCTCCAACTGAGTAAGTGTCTTCCTAGGAAAAGTCCACTCAAAATAAACAAACAAACTAAAACACTGAGAAGCCATGAGAAAAAAGGGTCAAGATAACCAAGACTAGAAATAGATTAAGATCTAGAATGAGGCCAAGTCTGCAAATCATAAGCAAGGCCAATACACTAAAAATATGAGCTGTAATAGTAACCCAAGGCCTGAGGCAAAGCTCCGAGTGAAGACGGCTCAGGAAACCCTGTTCTCCTGGCAGGTATTTTCTACTATCTTCTATTTAGGTGATTTGCATATATCTCATCTCTGACTAGATCACAACTTTCTTGGAAGCAAGGATTATTGTCTAATTTACATTTATATCCCCTGCTATGCCTAGCACATTGCAGACATTAAGTTAATATTAGGCTAATTAGTTATAATATCTTCTAAAGAAAATCAATGCTTATCTTGACATTTAAACAAAACATCAGCTAAGTTAAAGTCAAAATATTTATGATTGGGCTAAAGTTTTTTTTTTTATTTTTAACTTTCATTTTATTAAAATTATATATGTATCTGACTTGAATAACAAATAACTTCAGAAGCTTTAAAAAAAAAAATAGCAGACTCCTCTCCCCTCACCCTCATTTCTTCCTTCCAAGAAGTAATAAGCATTTTCAGTTTTCTCAGATGATTAGTTTGATGTTCATTATGTTCATTATTTTGATGTTTATCATAACTATTGTGACCCTTTGGCATTTTTAGGAGCACCACAAATATTTAAATTGTTTTTAACAGTATTTTAGTTACCAACTTTGTGTTTCACTGAATAGGATTCTGTTAGACCTGGATACCAAATTGCCTTTATATGGGTTAGGGATATTTCAAATGTTACCAACTTTACACTATTCATATCATTTAAAAGTGTTGAACTGTTTGGGGGGTGCCTGCATGGCACAGTTGGTTAAGCATCAGATTCTTGGCTTCGGCTCAGTTCGTGATCTTGGTATTGTGAGAACCACTCCTGCGTCAGGCTCCATGCTCAGAGTGGAGTCCTCTTGAGATTCTCTCTCCCTCTCCCCCTTCCCCACCCCCCACTCATGTGCTCTCTCTCTAAAATAAATAAATCTTTTTTTTTTTTAAGTATTGATTTTTTTTTTTTTTTTAAATGGACTGTAATGGAAACAGCACAAGAGATGGAGGCAGACAGAGCTGTCAGGGCATTCTGGCTCACTATAAGTGAACAAGGGGTCACTCACTTCTTTGAGCCTCAGTTCCTCATCTAGAACATAAAAATTGTTGGCATATTATAAGTTCATTTCTGATCTCTCTACCCACTGGAATAATTTAAGAATAAAAAAAACTAAATAAAATTGCCCGTAATCATTTACCTTTCCACGACATGAAACAGATTTAACTGACATTTACCAACACCCTAAATGACAAAGGAAGGCATTTTTATGGCTACTACAGGAAGTAAATAAGCTAGAGTCATTTGGGCCCCAACAGTTAGGAAGAGTAGCAAATAAAGATAATAATCATTATTAACTGAATACTTACTATTTTTCTTTTTTTTTTTAAGATTTTATTCATTTATTTGACACAGTGAGAGAGAGAGAGAGAGGGAACACAATCAGGGAGAGAAAGTAGGCTTCCCGCTGAGGAGGGAGCCTGAAGCGAGGCCCAACCCTAGGACTGTGGGATCATGACCTGAGCCAAAGGCAGCGCCTAATGACTGAGCCACCCAGGGGCCCCTCAATACTTACTATTAAGTAGGCACAGACTCCTTTACTCCTCAGTGTCAGCAGCTTTAGAGGTTTAATTCCATTCACCTTACAGATGAGCTGAAGCAGAGTGACAAATACCCTATTCAAGTTCACAGATGCTAAGTGACAGACCCAAGATCCAAATCTGGGAATTCCAACGCCAAAGAACACACACATGTACACTCAATCATGACCTGATAATGGATTTCATGAAGATTTAAACAGCAATTTAAATGGGTAAAATGATCTTTAAACTGATCATACATACATTATAATTTTTTGAAAGAAAACCCTGCTCATGCCTGAATTTGGAAATTGAGAATAATCCAATGAGGTTGCATGAGATTTTCAAAGGTTGCAGAAGAAACTGTGCTTGTATCAATCTGTCATCTCCTCAGTCCTTGACTTTGACCCATTAAGGATGATGAGGCAGGCATATCAGCAGCTGTAAGGAATGCTAGCACTTCAAAACAGTTATGATACATAGAGCATCCTATGAACTGAATTGTGTTCTCCCAAAATTCCTATGTTGAAGTCTTAATCCCCATGTGACTATATCTAGAGATAGAGTCTTTAGGAATTAACTCATGTTGAAAAGAGTCGTAAGGGTGGGGCCTTATGGGTCCAGATTATGGCTTTATATGAAGAGAAAGATCTCTCTCTTTCTCTCTCTTCCTCTCTCTTTCTCTCTCCCTCTGTCTCTTCCCTTCTCCCTCTCTCAGTCAGGTGAAGACACTGTCTGAAAGCCAGGAAGAGAATGAACTCTGTAAGATTTACATCTTGGACTTTCCAGACTCCAGATCTGTGAGAAAATAAATTTCTACTCTTTAAGTCCCCCAGTTTGTGGTATTTTTGTGGGGCAACCCAAGAAGACTAACAGAGCACATCAATGTAGAAGAGACTTAATAAAGTTAGCTCTCTTTTCTTCTTTCTACATTTTCATATGCTGGAGGAAAAAATAAGCAGCTAAGAAGTAGTCAGTTGTTGAAAAGAAAAATAATGTGAGATTCCCACAAGAGAAACAGATTCAAATAAAAAATACAAAATTTCTGTGTACCATTCACTAAGGAGATTAAGTGGTTAGTGTAAAGAACAAGAGTTGTAGTCATAAAACCTGGGCTCTGGGGAGGTGTGGGCCCTTATTTGCGAAATGACTTTGGACAAGTCATTTAATCTTCGATTTGCTCAGACATAATCGAGGAAGTCAGGCTAGATGACCTTTGACTTCTTTTCTGCTAAAACATTTAAGATCCTATAATCTAGGTGGTGGAAAATTAATCAATGAAGAATCTGCTCAAGATATATTCCTACAGTGGTAACAACCAATTTAAAAGAAATTCCAATGACACAAATTAGATCCCAATCATCAAGAGAAAAACTAAATGTATTAAAAAAATAAAATAAACACTGTGAGAGGCTATATCCAGACTACATACTTCCAAGATAGTCTTTAGATCATAATGAAAGCAATTACACAATTTCCACTTAAATAAACAGTTTCTGTGATTCAAAAGTAGCAGGTGCCCCCCACCAACAATAAGTCCTTGGTTGCTATCAGCTATTTTCTCAGCATAATCTGAATTGGAGAAAGAAAGCACAAACAACACTGTTTTCCCAGCTGTGAAAATAGGGAATTGAAGAGATTTGATCTAGGAGAAAAATCAGGTACAAAGCAAGTTATGTTGGTTTAAGAAAAAATACAGCATAATCTTTCAAAAATGCCTACCAATATAGAATATGTATGTTTGTGAAACTATCTAACTTAAGAGTTTCTAAGCAAAAGGGATGCCTAGGTTGGCTCCGTCAGTTAAATGTCTGCCTTCAGCTCAGGTCGTGATCCAGGCACTTGGGATGGAGTGCCACATCAGGTTTCTTGCTCAGCAGGGAGCCTGCTTCTCCCTCTACCTGCTGCTCCCCCTGTTTGTGCTTGCTCTCTTTCTCTCTGACAAATGAATAGGTAAAATCTTTAAAAAAAAAAAAAAAGTTTCTAAGCGGCAAAAAAATGTGAGATTCATTTCACTATAAAAAATAAAGACCAATTTTCAAAAAAATCAGAGTATTCTAATGTGAAAAATTACTCCCAGTGTAGCTGTAGTATAGCAGACAGAGCCCTAGAACTGAAGTTGGTCCTAGGTTTACATCCTTGACCTGATATTTACTTGCTGTGTCATTGTATCCAACAAAGTTGACTCCTCTGAGCCTTAGAGTCTCCTCCACATAATGTCAGTTATAAATAAATGCAATTAATATATGTAAAAGGGCTCTCTAGAAATGTTGCTAAAAATATGAGTGCTTCTAAGAAGTCCAAGGCATGTTCAATTTCCTAATGTCAAAGACATGATAATAGATAAAAAAATATATAAAGCAAAACAAATAAAAGGCAAAAGGAATTCCTAAAGCGAAGAATCGTACAAGGATACAGAGAACTCCAAAAGGAAATTTTTTCAATAACTAGTGAAATCAAAATTTAAATTCTAGAAGGCAATGCAATAAAATACTATTTTAAAATTTACCAATTTGAAACTAATCATTTTTTAACCTAGGGTAAGATAAAACTTGCTTTGTGGTTACCTATAAGGTAACATATTTTTATGTTCCTATTAAGATGGTAAACTCCCTTCACTACTGCTTTCCTCCACAAAAATCAATCCTGAAGAAACTACAGCTTGGTAGAGGAAATAGTTATAAGAAACCTAAAAAAGAAAAAGAAAGAAAGAAAGAAAAGAAGAGAAAAAAAAAGGAAAGAAGAAGAGAAAAGAAAAGAAAAGCTGACCAACCAAAAGAAAACTACGTACATTAGAGTCAGCATGCTGGAGACTATGTTGGAAAGAAACAGGCTGCTGGAAAACTTTTTAGTGCTACTCCTACCTCTCCTCTGAGATAAACAAAGTGTGTAACTTCACCTCACCAAAGAAACTGGGCAGCAGATAGCTGGTTGTTAATGTCAACAGGGTAATATGGGGCAATTTAAAGGTTCTTGTGAGATGGGGATGAAACCCCTAGATAGAGAAGAGGCAATGAGTGATGCATCAACAGGAAGCAAGTGGTGACTGTAGTTCCAAGGTCAGATTAACAACCAGAGGCTGGCCTTCAGCCTTTCCCAATTCACATTAAAAGACATAGTAACTATGTCCTAGGAATAAGAGTAGACCTAGAAATATAGATCCCTGGACATCTATGAAGAACATCCATAATTAAATGAATACATAAATATAAACATATAACACCAGATTCCCTTTCTGGTAGGAGTAAGGAAAGAGTAGGAGATAGGAAGTGAAAGGGCAAGCAAAGCCATGTCAAGCAACACCATTCCTAGAAGCAGGTGGGAGAATGGATTCCTAAACTCCTCTATTTTTCAAAGCCTAATCATTCCAAGCAGACACACAAAATGAAAGACAATTAACTTAAAATTATAATTGCTGCTGCTGTGCTGGAACTCACAAAAGAAAACTAAATCGTGTCCATGGAAATTTAAGACAGAAGAGGCAGTGGCCGCTAGGGGGCACCAAACCACAGCAAGGACTAGGACTACTTGGGCTCTCAATCTAAGGCCCAGAAATCCTGGCAGGCAAACTGCAAAGGCTTCCTCCAATCATATCAACAATATCAACATTACATATTTTGGCACCTACACAATTAAAAATCTGAACTCTCTTTATAATCTTTTGGAGTTTTATATATCTACTAGAGCAGAATTACTGAAATAGTTGTACCAATAATTTTAAAAAACACAGTATGCTAAGGCAATAAAGAAAGAAATCAGCAGTGTGAGTCATAAATAAGAAATCATTAAAAAATAAGAGACTCTTATTATCACAAAACAAACTGAGGGTGGCCGGGGGAAGGGGGTAGGGAGAGGGTGGTGGGGTTATGGACATTGGGGAGGGTATGTGCTATGGTAAGTGCTGTGAAGTGCGTAAACCTGGCAATTCACAGACCTATACCCCTGGGGCTAATAATACATTATATGTTTATAAAAAAATGTTAAAACTTATAAAAAAATAATTAAGTGGTATAAAAACAAAGCAGCTATAATAAAAAATAAAACAGAGGAAAGAAATAGCAGGACGGATACAGCTAAAGGACGAATTACAGATTTAGAAAATCAGATACGACATTATTCTGAAAAGGCAACACAAAAGGGTAAGATCTAACAACATGAAAGGGAAGGCAACAGATGGAAGCAGAGGTGAACAGCCAGAAAACAGGAGTCCCAGGAAAAATGGTGGAGGGAAGTAGAGAGAGACAAAGAAAATCTTCAAAGGAATAATTAAAATAAATGCTTCACAACTAAAGAAAGATGAAATATCTCTGAATGAAAGGGGCCTCTAATAGGACAAATAAAGAAGACTTTATTCCATGACACAGTATGGTTAAATTTTAGAGCAAAAAGAAAAAGATAAAATTCCTAAAGCCTCCAGAGAAAAAGGAGATTAACTTTGGAACAACACTAGATATAATACAATATAGTAACATTTTAAAGTATTGATAATAAATAATTTTGGCTGTAGGGTTTCATATCAAGTCAAATTATTTCTCAAAGGTGGGGCAGAATAAAAACTGTAGGCATACAAGGGCACAGATGGTTTGTCTCACAAAAACCTAAACTGAGAACATTCTTAGAAAAGGTACTCAAATTAAAAACAAACAGAGGAGCCTGCCTGGCTCAATCAGAAGAACATGCGACTCTTAACCTCAGGGTTCTAAATTCAAGACCCATGTTGGGTGTAGAGATTACTAAAAAGTAAAATAAACTTTCAAAAAACCAAGGAAACAAACAAAATAAAATCGGGAAGATAATGTAAGTATACAGAATTATAATAACCCTTTCATCAAAGACAGGTGAGGTTGGGTTATAGAACAAAGAAGTAAAATACAGAATGAAAACGGGGAGTGTTAAATGTTAGATTTTTTTTAATAGTACAACAAGTAGAGGTTAATGGTTGAAAATCAAAATAAAATGAATAAATTCCTAGAAAAATATAACATGCCAGAATTGGCAAAAGAAATGGAGAATCTGAATATAACAAATATCATGATATAATGTGAAATAGTCAAAATTCCCCTCTCAAAAAGCCCAACGCTCAAAAGGAGGGTTGCAGTAAGCTTTTCAGAAGCATTCATGACTTTTATAAGTTGTACCAGCAAATAGGAAGTGTGAAAATTCCTAGTTCATTTTCAGAAGTTGATTAATGGAATCTTGATTCTAACATCAGACTTTATAGGAGGAAAAAATATATGGGTCCATTTCACTTATGAGTTAAATGAAGAGAAAAAAACCAACCTCTAAATAAAATATTAGCTAACTGAATCCACAATTACATTAAAAAAATGATAATACATAATGACATAATGAAGTATTCTATAATGCAAAGGTGGTTCAATATCTTATGATTTTATCAATTAATAAAGGAAAAGCACTTAATGAATTTGTTAGTCACAATTTTTTTAAAAATGCAAGGGCACTTCCTTAAGTTGGCATGAACTATACAGGGATACAGTCCCATCTGAATTTAGCTGAACATCTGCTGGTCAAACTCAGTAACAAAATCAATTCAAATAAATTTTCAGTTTTCAATCTTCCTCACTATCTTAGTTCTCACCACTTACTATCCAAAATTCATAAACCGTATATAACCAAATAATTGAAATCATCTTTCTCCACCATCAACCAACTATCTGAATGCAGGCTTCAATCCAGCCTAATCTTGGATAGCAAAGAATACCCGTATAGCAAACAGCTACATGGAGCTTTATATTTAATGAAAAACCTTTATTCTTTTCAAGATAAGGAACAAAAGGAGGGAGACTACTAGCATCACCACTCATAAATGAAGTTCTCGAGGCTATGGTCAAAATAAAATAGAAAAGAAAATTTTTCAAGGTTGGAAAGAAAGGGAAAAAATTATTATTTTTAGATGATATAAATATCCATCTAGAAAAAAAAACAAAAATGTTTTTTAAGTTAGAAATAGAAGAGTTCAGGAAAGTTGTCAGACAAATTAAAGGGTTCTTATCATTAAGTCTCCAAACTCTAATGGACCCACACATTTAGATGGAAAAATAAATTACATTTTTATATTCAACTGCCTTTATTTACTTTCCCTAACTTCTATTACATTTTACTTTCACTTTCCCCTATTTAGCACTTACTTCTGATATAAATATAGGCAACAAAATACAGTGGTTATCACCAACAGAAAATACAGTTGTTTCCATATCACATTATAGTTGTTGCAGATATCTTGATATAATATTAATTTTTATTATGATTTCAAAATTATCAGTCATTGGCCAATATTATTATTTAACACATTAAAAAGAAATACACATCTATGTATTTTTATATGTCTTTGTATTTTAACATTATCCTGAGAAAGTTTCTAGTCTCTACCAGATTGCCATGGTGTTCATGACATTTAATCAATTCTTCAAAACCCATAATTAAGGAGAAAGAGAAAATTATCTTGACTTGGACACACTACCTACTATGGAAAGAAATGTTCAGTATGTAATTAAAGTGTTTTTTTAAAGAATCTCTACATCTTTTTTCAATTAACACATTCTTTTCAATTAACTCATTTGGTCCCAATTGAGAAAGACAGCAGGTACTCTTTTTTTTTTTTTTTTTTTTTTGACAGCAGGTACTCTTTGGTCTCTATAATTTAAGAGCACCTAAAACGTTCCATGGGTCAGGTGCTCTGTCCCAAATGATCAAAAGATAAGGGGAAAACTAGGGACAGAACTAAAACTATTTAAACTGGTAAAGAGATAGACAAAAATATTCAGTCAAATTTATGGATCGGGGCACCTGGGTGGCTCCGTGGGTTAAAGCCTCTGCCTTCAGGCTCAGGTCATGATCCCAGGGTCCTGGGATCGAGCCCCACATTGGGTTCTCTGCTCAGCAGGGAGCCTGCTTCCTCCTCTCTCTCTCTGCCTGCCTCTCTGCCTACTTGTGATCTCTGTCGAATAAATAAATAAAATCTTTAAAAAAAAATTTATGGATCATTACACAAAGTAAGGTAACAAGTTGGTCCCTGTCTATGCTAGGTCTTTGTTTCAATGTTTATAAATTTATAGGAATATAGAAGCTTAAAGCAAAAATGAAGTCATTCTAATCCAAAATAAGTTAAAATTTTCTGACACTCAAGTGAAATAGGAAGTACTCAAGATTTTCATCTGGAAGCCTTTCTCAACAGATCTTATATTCATTTAAAAAAAAAAAAGTTTCAAGGCTGAGAGAAAAGACAAGATCAGCGCTCTAACCTTTGCCTGCTTTACTGATTCATGACGATAACTTCAGTAGAAGAAATCTAGTAGTATGAAAGTACCAATTATAACTCTTCAAATTTCAATGAAGAAAAAGAAACCAGTCAATTCTTTCCTTAACAAAAAAAGAGAGAGAGATTTTATTTTTTTAAGTAATCTCTCCACCCAGCATGGGGCTTAAACTCCATCTCTACAGCCATCCTGGCTCTCAATCTCAGGATCAAGAGTCAAATGCTCTACCATCTGAGCCAGACAGACACACCACCAGTCAATTATTTTCTACTTCCCTAATTTACATTACCTAATGCTATGTAATACTAGTAAACATAAAAAGCTATAAAGAATTATAACAACAGATGAGAAATATGTTTTCAACTTTCTCTGACACTGGGATAGTATCAAAGCTGTATTTCTTTTCTATGATCCATGGATTAGGTTCTATATTCAAAAACTACTAGATGAATTAATACTGTCAAGAACACAAAACTCTTTTTAGAAAAAGCAAAAGAATAATTAAGAATTTTGTTTTAATCAATGATTTGTCTACATTGAAAATCTTTTCTCTGCTTTCATGTCTGGACACTTATCATTTCATTGTCCTTTTAGTTGCTTTGATGAAATGATTAACCTATGGCAGTAGTTCCCTGATTTCTTGAAATACTGATTTATCATTCTACTTAAATCAAGAAAAGGAACAGAACAAAACTATTGATACTCATCTTCAGGGCGGAACTTTCACTTTGACATTTAGAGATTCTAATACAATTCTTAAATCTAGACAAACGACCCAATTAACCATATATATTTTTAAATGACAGAAGACAAAAGCCATTATAGCCAGAAGTACTTACTTTTCTTATTCCCATTTACTATACCTAGAGTATGTTCAAACTAACACCACTTTATAAAAATTTAATGAAAAAAAAATCAGCACACACTGAAAAGATCCTACTTACAATTTCCCAAAGTTCAGTTGCATTTTGTCCATCTCTGTATCATTTACGAGAGAGAACTTAAGCAACCACTATTCTCAGGTCACATATATAGAGTAACATGTTTCCTTCCAACAAGACTTAGGGAATTTGTACTAGTATTAAATATCTTAATAATCTCTGAAAAACAACATTCACTATCCTAAAGCCCAGCCCTGTTTTCATTTTTACTTGACCAACTTCTTCTAAACCAGAGCATTTCAAACTTTAAGGTGTATACGCATCACATCTTGTTAAAGTGCAGATTCTGCGACAGTTGAGTCTGGTGTGGGGACCTGAGATCCTGTATTTCTTGCAAACTTTAAAGCACGACTCGTTCTTCAAATCATACTTTGAATAGCAAAGTTCAAGACCGCAATTAAATTTAACTTCTACAGCAATGCAATATACTTCATTTCATATAGATACTTAAATATCCTTTGGCTTTCTCTGACACAGGTGAAGTAATACAAATTCCTTCTAGCTTCTAAATATAAAATGTGATAGATGAGTGAGTGTGGTAGAGTTGAGGCATAGAAAAATATAAATTTTTTTAAGACTTAAAAATAGGAAGCAAAATTTGCTTGAAATTTCATACTGTAGGTTGAAGTAAGGTGTAACAATTAATAGTAACTACATTACTAACTTAATATTTGAATATTAGGAAATAATTTTTAATAACTAATGATTGAGAAATTTAGATTTATTATGTAGCATAATAAATTACAACTACTTACAGTTCCCACACACACACAAAAAAATTCCCTTAAAAAGGTTCTTACTATTAAAGGTATTTAACGTTACGTTGGGGAAAATTTTTAACTAGCATTAATATTTTCAGGATTTTCCCATAACAAATATGAGTAAAAACTATATAGGGAATCATTAAAAATCTAGTTGGCATTAGAGAACCAATTTCCCTAAATAAAAATAACAACTTAAGAAAAACTAGTTCTATTATCAATACTTTGTCTTTTGGCATTATGTTACATAATCTATCAAAGAACAAAGCATGTTTATATCTAAATACTCGAAGTATTTGTAGAAAAGGCTGCATTATGTGTACCCCTAATCTTAATTTTCTGGGTTGGTATGGACTGTAAGTTTGTTAAACATCACTTGCAAATGCCACCTTAATAATACTTTTAAGTTTGAAAGTGTATATTCTAAAATGTTTACCCATACCGTTAATACAAAGTTTCTAAATTTACACAAACAAATGTGAATGTCTGGGATTAGTTTTTTTCAGGAAGCTTCTCAGTTAACATTCTACAGAAAATCTAGCATGTCTGAAACAGCTATGCACAAAATTCTCCAAACATAGCAAAAGCAGTATTTCCAAGATACACTTTAGAACACATTAATAAAACAGACCAAATTTTTGCTACTGGAATGAAAATCAAAAAACTCCACTATTGGGGCACCTGGGTGGCTCAGTGGGTTAAGCCTCTGCCTTCAGCTCAGGTCATGATTCCGGGGTCCTGGGATCGAGCCCCACATCGGGCTCTCTGCTCAGCAGGGAGCCTGCTTCCCTTCCTCTCTCTCTGCCTGCCTCTTGGCCTACTTGTGATCTCTCTCTGTCAAATAAATAAATAAAATAAAAAATAAACCTCCACTATTAAATGATACATAACCACAAATTATTCAACTTCTAGTTTAGATACAGATTAACAAATTTAAGTGGTTAGAAATTCTTGTTTATGTAAACTGTCAACAGATTCAGGGTGTTACTTAATCCTACCCTTACTAGTAGTAATGTAACCTTGGCAAAGTTATTATCTTTAATTATTAATTTTCATATCTATAGGAAGGTAAAAATTGCTTCCTTTGTCTATGGTTTATACACAACAAATATTTGTGCCTATTCTGAGGCAGGCACTGTGCTAGAGTGAGTAAGACCAACTATCCACCACAGCATTTGCAATCTAACACAATATACAGGTGGATGGACAAGCAGATGAATAAAGTATGTCCTATGAAGACAGATACGGTTGGATAAGAGTAGTGCTGCTTTTTTAGACCGTGTTATATTGGGGAAGGCCTACTTGAGGAACATTTGAGCAGAGACCTACCCCGAGGATGTTATGAAAAGCTAGTGATCATGTTCTTTGTTTCGAATATATTTTCTAAATTTTATTATTCAAAAAGTCAATTTTCATTTATTCCTTATAATAATAAATAGGGATGGCATAAACAACTATATGCCAAAGATAAATCCTAACTGATTTGGGTTCTTCACTTGATTACTGTTAAGATACAGAGTTGCCTAAATTACTGTGTGTCCCAGGAATGATCCACCCTCGAGCAGAGTTGGTAATGAGAAAAAAAAAAAGAAAGAAAGAAAACTAGAGGTTTATGAGTAGGGAGCTGATGGGAGAAGAGTAGAATAAAGAGAAATAAAGTGTATGGATGATCCATAAACTGGATAAGCAGCTCATGAAAAAAATCATGAGTAAATGACATTTCTATTTTCATTTTATTCCAAAAAAGCAGCAATTTTAATGGAGTGGGGTGTGTGTATGCACACATGCATATATGTGCCATGGCTTTTATACCTAACTTCACCTAGCACTTTCCTCTTTTTACTTTCAAGGCATTTTATCTCAAAGTATAAGGTTTAAAGGCAAATCTGTAACTATAAAATGGCTCTGGTTCAACCTTATCAAAAAAGGACCAGAACTTTAGATTATATAAATTCTCATGTTTTTCTTCCAAGATGCATCAGCCACTTGGCACAATACTTCAGTCATTTCAGAAAGCCTGATTCTTCACTCCTTCCCTGATAAACTGTTCAATCAGAACTATGTTGAATTTATTTTTAAGTATCAAACTAAAAAGATGGAATTTCAATCCCTGAAAAAAATGACGAAGGAGAGAAATTCATTTCCTAAAGATAAATAAACACAACTCTAAAGAGGTTGGTAGCAATTACTACATGTTATAATGCTTTTTTATAGGTTTTTAATTCAAGGATTTTAAAATCAACTATATGAATTATCTTAGAATGTATTATTTCCTCCTACTGTTATGAAAGTTTTCAATCTATTGCTTAGATGAGATCCATGATCACAGGAAAAGTACTAAGATCATTACCTCAAGATAATCCAAGATAAGAATAATCTGAAGACTTTAATAAAAAGAATGTACACAATATGCCTACCTCAATCAAGCTTAGTTGTCAGATACAGATAAATGTGTGAACTCCTTCACTTTTTAATGAAGAATTTCTTTTTGGGGGGCACCTGGCTGGCTCAGTGGGTTGTGCATGCAACTCTTGATCTTGGAGTTGTGAGTTCAAGCCCCACAATGGGTGTAGAGATTATTTAAAAATAAATCTTTTTTAAAAAATTTCCTTTTAAACGCAGTTTTAGGTTCATAACAAATTGAGGGGAAGGTACAGATATTTCCCAGCTATCCCCTCCCCCGACACATGCATGACCTTCTCCATTAACAACATCCCCCACATTTGTTAACAACTGATGAACCTACAATGATCGAAGTGCATAATACTTCACAATATGGTTCACTCTTGGTGTCATACATTTCATGGGTTTAAACAATGTAAAATGGAGTGTATCCATAATTATGTGTCATTTGGTGTATTTTCACTGCCAAAAATCCTCTGTGCTCTACCTATTTGTGCCTCCTCTCACCAAATCCCATCGTCTTTATTTATTTATTTATTTTAATATGGTTTACTTTATTTTTTTAGTAATCTCCACTCCCAACATGGAGCTCAAACTCATAATGTTGAAATCAAGTTGCATGTTCTACTGGTTGAGCTAGCCAAGTGCCTCCATTTTTATTTATTTTTAATATCAGCACAGGCCCCACATGATCATAAAGCTGGTGCACAAAAGAATCTTGACTCTCCATACTTGTAGCAATCTAAGGTGAAACAAGAACATGAAAATATTATTGAATCTCCTCCTCATTCTCTCTACCCACCCACTACGCCCCAAAGAGTGGCACAAAGAGTGGACTATGCAGGGTGCCTGGGTGGCTCTGTGGGTTAAGCCTCTGCTTTCAGCTCAGGTCATGATCCTGGGGTCCTGGGATCGAGCCCCTTGTCAGGCTCTCTGCTCAGCAGAGAGCCTTCTTCCCCCTCTCTCTCTGCCTGCCTTTCTGCCTAATTGTGATCTCTGTCTGTCAAATAAATAAATAAATAAAATCTTTTTTTTTTTTTAAACTGGGCTATGCATTGTTTATCTTTGAATCTGCCACAAAACAGACATTCAAAAGACAAAGAATATCAGCTGAAATTTTTTAGATGAGGTTTTTCCTCCCAAAGTTAATGTATTACTTAAAATACCAAACAAAACATTGGTACTACCCTGAAATGCATTTCCCCTACTATTACTACAAATATCAGTGTGAAGTAGCATGGCTACAAGCCCCCTCAGGAGACTAGGCAGATCTTGACAAAACCAAAAAAAAGCAGCAGTAGCAAGTATCCAAAGCTAACAGGTCTCCTCAACAACTTTAAAACTTAAGTTTTCAAACATGTAGATTGAAAGACATTAGAGAAGTAAACAGTCCCCAGTCATTTATAAGACATCTATGGGAGATAAAAAGGAGGCATGTTATCACACAAAGAGTTACATTCTTAAAAACAGTAGAAGCACTTAAGAATGAAAAGGGAGGGGTGCCTGGGTGGCTCAGTGGGTTAAGCCTCTGCCTTCAGCTCGGGTCATGATCTCAGGGTCCTGGGATCGAGCCCTGCATGGGGCTCTCTGCTCAGCAGGGAAGCTGCTTCCCTCCTCTCTCTGCCTGCTCCTCTGCCTACTTGTGATCTCTCTCTCTCTCTCTCTGTCAAATAAATAAATAAATAATATTGGAAAAAAAAAAAAAGAACGAAAAGAGAGCCTTAAAGATTGAGAAACCCTCAATGTCTGCAGATACCCTAAGAAGAACTGATGCATTTCTCTACACTCCTCTGCAGTGGTAGGCTGAAAAGAGGATGCCTCCCTAACATACACACCAAATGCATTTAAGTCATACACTTAACAGCTTTAGATTCATTGTGTGAAAAACCATGTTCCTAAGGAAATTTATCTATTAAAACAAAAGAAAGAGAGTATTCATTAGCCATAAACCTTGAGAATAAATGCCATTTAAAATCTCTCTTCTCAGTACAAAGTTTATATAAAGTTCTATGTTAACAATTTTCTTAAAATAATTCTCTTATATCCCTTTTTAATATTACAGGAAGGAGGAAAATCACTTAGTAATAAGGAATAATAGATTCCTAAAATTTACTTCCAAAAGTCTAATTCTTGGTAAACATCTGTCTCCTCTCCCTTCCTCATGTGCACATGCATGTCTACCTTGTCCCAATTACATCCAAGTGAACAGTAGAAATGATGGAAGACAAATGTTTTGGTGAAAAAAGATGATGTAAAAAAAGAAAAGAATAGCAACAAGAAAGATTATAGTTAATGAATATCAATACCTAGTACCTAAGCAAATCATGACAGAAATCATGACATCTGAAAAGTCTCACTGTCCCTAGCGAACCACTGAAATAAATCACTACATTGGAGCTTGCTTCCCTTTCTGTCTGTTAAAAGCCTATCCTCACTAATAATCCTACAAATATCCAAGTCATATCCATGTTGGCAGCTGCTTCGCCTCCCACTCTCTAGCCAGATTGATTTTGGTGAGAAAAGAAATCTATGGGCTCAAGAGAACACTCATTTCACTCATTCATTTATATTTATTCATCACACTTTTATTAAGGGCCTTCTAAATTCCAGGCCCAAGCTCAGCTAAGCAAAGGATCATTCCTGAGGAAAAGAAACACTGGAAAGGAAGAGAGTTGCTCCAAACTCAAGACTTACTCCATGAAATGAGTCTGGACTCCCAGGCTTTTTCAGTTCTTCCTCTATCCATTTAGTAATCTGATCAATGCCCCCCCACACACACACACCCCATGTATGCAAAGTACAAAGCAAGTTAAGATTGCTGCTGAGCCCCCGAACCTGGCAAACCCACAGAAGTTCTCTTTATTCATTACAACATAGATTCAAACTGTGGAGAAAAAACTGGAAGGTGCTACAATGAACACACTGTGAAGATGGGCCTCTACCATGAAGGAAACTATCCTTACAGGCAACTTCATGAGAAAACATTTGTGGACTGGTACATGGTTTGAGTTGGGCTTACCTGCCAAGAGATTACAAACTGTAAAAACTATAAAATAATATGCTCAGGAAGACTCAAGTATAAATGAGAGGTTTTGCTATCTATCTATCTGTGACATGTTAATATTTCATGAAGCTCTTTTCACCCTGTTGGAAAAAAGCCTTCCAAGCACTTAGTAAGAAAACTAGAAAGGAAACATAGGTAAGAACATTTCAGAGATCTTGAGAACAAGAATTTATGGCTCCCCCACTTACTACCTGTGTGACCTTGAACAAATTAATCTATGTCCCAGTTTCTTCATCTATAAAATATAGCTAGTAACCATATGGACTTCCTAGGGTCATAGGGAGAATTAAATGAACTAATATATTGGAATGATGTGGGGCACATAAAAAGCAAGGAACACATGTCAGCTATGACTTTTACAACAAATTACCCCACACTTTCCAAGTAACAGGGTCTCTTACTTCATTTAAAATAAGATCAATATTCTTTTTGACAGAAACATATTACATATTAGTGACCTATTAAGAGTTACACTATGAATAGTTATTTTTACACAAATATGTGTACATGAATATAAAAATAATCCACAGAGTATGGTATGAAAAAGGTAATCATAATTAACAGTTAACAACTGGCATTTTGTGTATAATAAGACTTCTACATATATTATCTTTTTTAGATGGAGATATAATTGATATGTAACATTACATTAGTTTCATGTATAGAATATAATGATTCCATATTTTCCATATTTGTATATATTGTGAAATGATCACAAGTCTAGTTAACATCCATCACCACATATATTTACATTTTCTCATGGTGAGAACTTTTAAGATCTACTCTCTTAGCAATTTTCAAATGCATAACATAGTATAATCAACAACAGTCTCCATGCTATATGTTGTATCCCATGACTTTTACTTTATAACTGAAGTTTGTACCTTGTAACCACCTCCACCCACCTTTCATAACCACCAATCTTATGATTCTCTATGAGTTGGTTGGGTTTGGGTTTTTTTTTGTTTTGACTCTACAGGTAAGTGAGATCATATGGTATTTTTCTTTCTCTGCCTCATCTCACTTAACATCATGCCCTCAAAGCCCAGCCATGTTGTCACAACTGTCAAGGTTTCCTTTTCTATGGCTGAATACTAATCCACTATGTGTATATGTTACACACGCACATGCACACAACTGACCCTTGAACAAAATGGCTTTGAACCGCAGAGGTCCACTTAAATGTGGGGTTTTTTTAGATAAATACAATATAGTATCATAATGTATTTTCTCTTATGATCTTAATAACATTTTTTCTCCAGTTTACTTCAAGAATGCAGTATATAATACATATATTATACAAAATATGTATTAATAAATTATCATAGGTAAGGCTTCCAGTCAATAATACATGGATTTTTCCACTGCACAGGGGGTTGGTAGGCCTAGCCCCTGTGATTTTCAATGGTCAACTGCATATATGCCAAATTTTCTCTGTCCACTCAGCCACTGATGGACACTTAGGTTGTTTCCATGTCTTAGTTATTGCTTTTTTTTCATGTCTTAGTTATTGTAAATAAGGCTTCATAGAACATGAGGGTTGCATGTACCTTAAAATTAGCATTTTCATTTCCTTCAGATAAATATAAAAAAGTGAAATTGCTCTATCATTTGGCAATTCTATTTTCAACTTTTTGAGAACCTTCACACTAGCTGCACCAATTTACATTCCCACCAACATCCTCACCAACACCTATTATCTCTTCTGTTTCGAGAACAAACATTCTAACAGATGTGATGCAATATCTCATTGTGGTTTTGATTTGCACTTCTCTGGTGACTAACTGCCACTTCCCCACAAGGCAGGGGAGAAGAATGAGGCACAAACAAGTTAGCTGCAAGAGAATGGGAGCAGGGGATGACAGAAGAAAAGACTGTTGCCCCGAACAACTTCTCAGTCTCATACTTATTAGAAAGTAGGTAACAACCAATAAAGAAGCCGGAGTAGGTTACACATTGACCAGGAGTCCTGCAGATAAGTAAGAAGAAAGGCAAAATGTGTCTGGTCACGTAGTACATGACCTATAGTGGGCAAGCCCAAACAAAAGGATTGTCTGACTAACTGCAGGTGCTCTCTGGGGAAGGGGAGATAACAGAAAAATGAAGCAGGCAGTGTTCCACCGTGAGCAAGCCGGGCATCTCCAGCTGCTCAGCTTCAATGACGTCTATCATCCTCTCCCCCAGAGGCCTGTTGCCAGTAATGTTTTTCTTAAGCTACATCTAAGCATGCTTGGTAACTAGTTAAATTTCTCATGGATTATATTTTAAGGAGTACATTGTTCTGAGGGTCAGTTGCAACTAATGATGTTGATCACCCTTTCATGAAACTGTTGGCCATCTGTTTGTCCTCTTTAGAAAAAATATCTATTCAGATCCTCTGCCCATTTTAAAAGATCTGATTGTTATTTTGCCCTAGAGTTGCATAAGTTCTTTATATATTTTGGATATTAATCCCTTATCAGATACAGGATTTGAAAATATTTTTTCTCATTCAGTAGGCTGTGCTTTCATTTTGTTGATGGTTTCCTTCACTGTACAAAAGTTTTTCAGTTTGATGTAGTCCCCCTTGTTTATTTTTGCTTTTGTTGCCTTTGTCTATTAGGATCAAATTCAAAAAATTGTTGCCAAGACTAATGTCAAGGAGCTTACCACCTATGTTTATTTCTAGGGTTTTATGGTTTCAGGTCATACTTTCAAGTCATTAATCCATCTTGAGTTAATTTTTGTGTACGGTGTAAGATAAGGGTCCAATTTCATTCTTTTGCATGTGGCTATTCAATTTTTCCAGTATCACTATTTAAGAAACTGTCCTTTTCCCATTATGTTCTTGGCTCCTTTGTCATATATCAATTGACCATCTATGTGGGTTTGTTTCTGGGTTCTCTATTCTGTTCTATTAACCCATCTGTATGTCTTTATGCCAGTACCACACAGTTTTGATTATTACAGTATTTTCACATAGTTTGAAATCAGGAAGTGTGATCCTCCAGCTTTGTTCTCTTTTTTCAAGACACATATGTTATCTTAATTAGTTAAAAACAGAAATACAGATTTAGGTACTATTAGTATACTTTTTTTTTTTTTTAAAGTAGGCTCCACACCACGAGTGGAGCCCAGCATGGGGCTTAAACTCACAACCCTGAGATCAAGATCTGAGCTGAAATCAAGTCAGATGCTTAACCAACTGAGCCACCCAGGTACCCCAAGTACGCTTAGCATCCTAATTAAGAATATAAGGTAACTAAGAAACAGGGAGATTAAAATCTAAACAAAGGAAGTGACTGACTCACAATTAGAATTCAGGTCTGTGCAACCCCAAAACCAGAGTTTCTCAACTATATGAACACTCCCTCCACAAATAACTATCAATTCACTCAGAATTATAGATAGATAGATAGATAGATAGATAGATATGGGGAAAAAGAGACAGACAGAAAGAACTTAATGACCTTTAAGATTACTTGCCATGAATGCTGAATGAAATGCAAATGTGTAACTTATAAAGTAGATGACAGGGATAGTTCCTTCAGCATAAAACTACAATGATAGTTCTGATTGACTGAAATAGTACTTATGACACAAGCCTCCAATAAACCATTTGGTCAAATAAATTAAGCCAGGTGTTTTTTTTGATGGGGGGATGGATGTAGTAAATTAAATCAAAACAGTTACATAAAATCATTAAAACAATTTTTTAAGCCACAATTTTAACCTTCTAATAGTCTTGGCCTGTGATAAGCCTATTCTGACTTACCCTGAGTATATCTTCATTGGAAAGTAAAATAATAACCATGCCTCCCTTCTACCTACCACTATTGCCATTGAAAAGATCAACTGTTTTGTCTTTGCACTCATAAAGGAGAGGTGAAGAAGAATGAAATTAAACATCTTTGAAGTGCTATTTTGTGTCAAGAACTATAAAACAAAAACTATGAGATTAAAATTATGAAATTAATCCTCACAACCACCACATGGGCAAGGTATGATTATTCCCATTCAGCAGAAAAGATTTATTCCTCTTAACTAGATCACCCACCCAGTAAAAGACAGAGCCTAAATTTGAACCCAAAACTACTTCTAAAGCTTTCTCAACCAGGGAGCAACATATATCCTCACTTTCCTAACCGGTTCTAATCTCCTAAGACAGCAATCCCTCCTTTGTACAATTCCAGAACTAAATGGATGGGGAATCCTGGATAGAAGGGAATTTATATACTGCATGTAGATTTCCCCTTCAAGATAATCAAAAGAAAACAATATGAAGAGCTGTTAAACATAAAATTTTTAACACTACATCAAAACTTGAAAACAAATAACAAAGTAAAGATGATGCAATACTCAATTATCCTTTATGTATATTCCTTAGCCAGACACTAGAGGAAACTACTACTGGGGAGAAAATAACATTTCTAATTCCAAGAATAAAATGAAATGCACAATGAATTAGTTGAATTTTTTTCACGTTTCCCAACCTGCTAAAATTTTGTATTTCACTAAGTCAATGTACCACAGAACTTTAGGAATTAGACATAGTAGTTTATTCAAAATACGAGAATTGCTTTGTAAGAATATGAAAACATTACTTTCAGAGAAACTATCAAATGACCTTGATGATCTACACAACATTCATTTTAGACTGGTAAACATTTGTGAAAATCCTTGCTGTGATGATTGATTGCATTTTTCCCCGCTTCAGTTACCTCAAACTAAATTGCCTGTCATTAAAATGATGACTTCTGTCAATGTAGTTCCTTAATCCTTCCTCAGTCCTTTCCAGCAATGACAACTTTAGAATAATATACTCTAAGTCTTTATGGATCAATAATGCTCAGTATAAAACACTGCAATCTACCACCAAGATTTTTATCCCCCTATTTATAATGATGTCTGACAAGCTAACTAACAGTAAAATTTCTTACTAAGGGGGAAAAAAAAAGACATCTAACAAACAAGTCAAATACAATACTATAAACAGCATATGCCAATCCAAACAAGTTATAGAATTGTGAGTGAAGCTCAATGTTAGAAAATGCTTTTATCCTAAAGTAGTTAATGACTGAGTTG